>NC_045163.1:22151097-22156097 GCF_900700415.2 Clupea harengus | reverse complement strand
AGCAGCTGCTCTGATTGGACGGGGCTGTCCAGCGAGTGGGAGACTGATTCATGTTAGGTGGGCAGGAGAGACGCTGAGTCACTCTTACACTCCTGCTGACGCGCCAGCACCACTGCACACACCACACACACACACACACACTCACGCACACGCACATACACACACATCACATATACACACACACACTCACACACATCCACACACATACACACACACACACCAGCACCACTGCACAGCACAGCACAGCCTAGCCAACCCCCTCTACACTCTCTCTCTCCACACACACACACACACACACACACACACACACACACACACTCTCACACACGCACACTCACACACACACAAACTTTTAAGTAACGCACCCCCACATTATGAACTCACACACACACACACACACAAATTATTAACTCACACACCCTCACACTATTAACTCAAACACACAAACACACACACACACACTCACTCACACAAACACACACACGCACACAACCACAAGCTATTAACTCATGTACTCACTCTTATCCCTTTTAACTCACACACATACACACACACACACACACACACACACACACACACAAACACACCTCATACACACTTTGACACACCCCTGCTGATGACCTGTAACCACTGTACATCCCAGGCAACACACCTATCCAACCATATACACAGATTAACACACACACACACACACGCTCACACGCTCACACGCTCACACACCACACACTTTAATCTGCTACCACCCTGGCACCTCAGCACAATATCTCCTCCCACTCCCCCTCCCACCTCACTCACACACACACACACACACACACACACACACATACACACACTCACTTACCTCAAACTCATTGTCAGTAGTTTATTACCCCCCTCCCTTGCCTTACGCTCGCTTGCTCTCTCTCTCTCTCTCTCTCTCTCTCTCTCTCTCTCTTTCTCTCTCTCTCTCTCTGTCATACACCTCCTTTGTTGTATCACAAATGACATTTAGAGTTAGTCCTCCTCCCTGTCCTGTTTATTCTGGGTGCAATGATGCAGAAAGAATGTTCTCTTCCCCTCATATGGACTGGCTGATATTGGCATCAGTTGTCTCAGAAATAAAGGCTCTCATTTGTCCTTTACTCTTGGGTTTCATTACTGTTTCAACACGGGAAATGTCACAACAATTAGTACTGTTGCCTGTATATGACAAGAGCAAAATGAACAGACCAATCGTGTTTTAAATATGTCAAATATTGCCAGAAAACATGACATTTATGAGTTCATATTACAACTTCAAACAACTTTTAAATTGTATTTGTTTTTCTAGGAAACAATTTCATTTCATTATATTGTTAATTCATTCTAAAGACATTAAGCCATTGCCAGCCCCAGTACCATTTGAAAACACAGCTTACAGGCAACACAGAAAACCCAAAATATGTAGAATGAACACAGGGAAGAGAGCAAATGAACATTTACATTTACATTACATTTAGTCATTTAGCAGACGCTTTTGTCCAAAGCGACGTACAAGGGAGAGAACAGTCAAGCTAAGAGCAATAAAAAAGCATGGTGTAACAATAAATACTACTTTACATGAGAATTAGAAAAAAAAACAACAACCTAGAAAAGAAGAAAAAGAAGTGCAGGAATGTAACTGCTGAAGTGCAAGTTAAGCGCTAGTACTTACTTAGGACTGACTGCTGCCATAACTTTCCTCTGATGATGATTGCCCCATTGTGTAGGAAATACCAGTTATTTCTGTGAATGATGATCCCCCACACTGTGGTGAATAGTTAGCCATTAACAGTTCGCTCATGAAATGCACCTGGGGAAAGTTTTAACTTAGTCACCCCATTCACTTCCCATCAACCAGACCGAAAAAAACACAAGTGAATACCGAAGGTGGGAAACACTGAAAGTACCATGTCAACCCCATTTTAACTTAGCTAATTGCAGCCTGCCCCTTCCCCTGACCACCCCCCACCCTACCCCTGTCGATGGGAGATTGAAATAATTGCTTAATTGAAATAATTGTTGATTAGTCGACCACCAGCCTGTCGCCGTGACGATACGCGCTACGTGAGCCAGTAAGTACGGGCATGAATGGTGGCCTGAGAGGGTTAGGTAACGAGGGGGACTCGGCTGGGTGGCATGCTGGACCTCCGGGCCGTCACAGAACTCTCAATGGCCTTTGATTAGGAGTGGAATCCACACCCATGCAGACGATTACACTGGGGTGAGTCACGGACATATGACTGCCAAGAGGTGGGAGGACCTCCTTCATGAATGTGTTTTGTTCAATCATTGGGGTGGGATGTGTTTTGCCATTTACCACCAACATCGTGTGTTTATGATTGAGGCATTAGTGGCATTTTCAATAGTAGATGTTATTGCTATAACTAGAGAATGCACATTTTTAAAAGACAACACCAGATATGGTTTCCTTTTTGTAACGCAGTGGATCAGATCTTTCTGCTGATCTGAAATATTATTAAGATTAATATTAAGAATTACACACATTGATATTTTTACGCGTCTGTGCCTATGTGTGTCAGTTATAGGTGAATGATGTTCCAGAGAAAATTTTACTTCATTTTATAAAGTTTCTAGTTGTTTACACAGACCAGCCCAAGGTCGAACACTTGTAATTTTACAACCAAACATATGTCTTGGCATCTGTGCCTTTGCGTCAGTCTGTGTCATTCTGTTGCTACGGTAACTGCCATAGTAACTGTGTGCACTCCGACTATGGTAGATGTTGATGCTGAATTATTTATTAATAACTAAATGTGTGCGTGTGTGTGTGCGTAGAGGGGGGAAATATTTAGAGAAAACAGGACAATTATTACAGTTTTTCTCGATTGCTAACACACATTTTTTGAAAGCATGCCTCGTTTCCTCAAAACTCTAAACACAAATCCCAAAACCACTCACACAAAATGCAAAACCCTTTATACATCCTGCAAAAGGCAACTTTGCTTTCAAAACAGTGTTATGTCACCTCAAAAGGGTACTTTGTTTTCTAATGACAAACACAGCCCATTATATGAGTAGACATTCTAAGCATCGATTGAACACTGATGTGCTCAATGGAAAACACTACTATGAAATGGGAAAACACCAGTATGAAGGCCTTATCAGGAACATTATGTTACTATACGCTTACTCCTGTAGTAAAATATAACTGTATAATGTTTTTACGCAAATATAAAACAACACACAAATATACAGTAACAACTAAAATATGTCTTTTTTTTTCCAAAAGTGCTGTAGCCTATACATCACAGCAAACACAAATGAATGTGTAAATGATTTGCGCAGAACAAACAATAGGATATAGGCCAGTACAGTCAACAGAAAAAAGAAAGAAAAATGTAAAATAAAAAAGGACAAAAAACTACTGCATCCTGTTCTAGCTCAAGACAATATTGACAATGTGCTATCAGAAATAGACCTACACAGTGTTGTGAATGTTGTTGCTTTTTGTGTGAGTGGTTTAGGGATTTGTGTTTAGAGTTTTGAGAAAACGAGGCATGCTTCATGTGTGTAAGCAATCGAGAAAAACTATAACATTGGATTGGATTGCAATACAGTACAGTAATGTGTCAGTGCTGATAGGACGCAATCAGTTGTGGAAATGTATATGACTTACTTGCACATAGTCATAGCATAACTGTTTGACTGTCGGTCGAAGGCACCCTGTACACCTGCTTTATTCTCAAGGTGTTCCGCCTTAGAACACAGTCCACTGTGGCTAGGCTCACTGTATTGATGTTTAGGAATATGTCTTGGTCATCAATGGTTGCACTTTGTAATTGTTTACGTAATTTTACAGATACAGTACAATGGAAAATACAAGAATACTATGCTCCTGATAAGGCATTCAAACTAGTGTTTTCCTGTCATAGTAGTGTTTCTTACCTATTCCCTCTTCTGAATGTCCAGAGAATGGATGCAACTGAGAAGCGGCTTATATTTGGTTGAACCCTCTGGCCAGCCTCCTGCATGGTCAAACCATGGTTGACCATATGGTTGACCACAGTGGCCCGAATCTCATCAGAGATAATGGCTCTCCTTCTTGCTCTTTCTCTTCATCCTCTTCCTCCTCCTCCTCCTCCTCCTCTTACTCTCACTCCTCTGCCTTTCTGATCACCTCTAACTTCAATGTTGCCATCAATTGTTCTCCAAACCAGGAGATAACCTGTGGCCATCATATTGCTAAAGCTTTGATTTTTAAATTGCACAACAGCCTTTGAAATGGAAGTTTTGCCAATTGAATAGCAGTGTGTTCTGTCTGAACACAATGAGGTTTTGGCATTGATGAAGTGTGCAAAGTAGAGAGGATGGTGTTTAGTGTTTTGAAGAAAGTGTGGTTAACAATTGAAATTTGTGTCTAAAGCAGATAATTGTGTGTTGTGTTTTGAAGAAAGTGCGGTTAACAATTGAAATTTGTGTCTAAAGCACATAATTGTGCTTATAGTTTAGCAGAATTGGTTTAGGGAGTTGGCACATGAGTTACAGGTTGTGGTCATTGTGCCATAAGTTCCAGTTTTTGAATGTAATCAATCGAGAAAAACTGTAAGTGCTTACATTTAAGCGTTTTTAATATTTCAGTTTATGTGTCAGGGCCTTTCGTACTCTGCACTTAACCACCCACCCGATCCTTGTTTCTTCTAAGCTATTAGCACAGAATAAAGAGTGGCAGACTGAAAAAAAGACATCAGTTTTCAAACCCAGGATGCTTTGGCCCTTGTAACATCGGTGCTTCCCCATGGCCACGGCTGACATTTATGTGTTGGTTAACGTTGCAGATAGGCACGCTGGCATACAACCACGAGACTGCCGAATGTCAGGCCTCTACATTGTCCTCCGGAGGATCATCGCATGTGACATTTCACCGAAGCGGAGGACTGTCGGATGGGTTACGGATGTTTTGGCCCTGGCACAGGTAACCTGGTGAGGGGGAATTACTTGGACAGGGTTGGAGAGGGTAGAGAAAGAGAAAGAGAGAGAGA
>NC_045163.1:22126097-22146097 GCF_900700415.2 Clupea harengus | reverse complement strand
GTTACATTAACTTAGTCGAAGCATACAGACCCCTGTAGGTCTTAATTTAAGCACTCAAGCTTTTGAGCTAGCTAACCACTGTTAACCAATGGGTGTTTGCTACTAAGCTAAGTAGGCTAGTTAAAGTAGGCTAACACCTGTTTTCTCCAAGTACAGTGATAGACACACCTCCTTAGGTCAGCACATAGGCCCTTTTAACCTTCATCTATCTGCCAAACATTTTCCTGCTATGTCCTTTTATCAGTTATAACTGATCAGTTTTTTTTTACCTTTACTTGTAAATTTCATTACATTTCATTTTTGGGGGTATAAAAGAGTGTTTTTCATGCAACGGTTCAACTTCATATTTATTCAGTAAAATATTTAGTGCTATAGTCAATCCTAGACTTTCATGTAGCATGCTTGCTTTACCGTAATGCAAGCTAGGTGTCAATGGCAAATGAGTATAGAGGAACGAAAGTAGCACTTGTTACTACTGCCCCCACCAATGCAGTACCCCCAGATACTCAAAACTAATGCATACATATGCATGTTTATACTGTGTTTCATGGAAGTGCAGTGTTAGTATGATGTCATTTTCCTTGGGTGTATAAGGTAGGGGGATTCAGGTTAACCTACGGTTAGGATGCGCTACGATTTGACTCACGAATAAATACAATTAAATCACATTTTGTAAGATAGAAACATTATAAAAAATACAAAGACTTGCTGTTCTATCTATGTAAAAAGCAAAATCATTCATTGTGCATCATATTTCCATAACCACAAGATAGGCCTATATATGTTTGATGATGACACTGAGTGTGATAACAGCTATACAGTATGGTACGTCACAGCAGTATTCAATCTAAGATAACACATTGTCAAAGAAACAAACACAATATGTTGTAAAATATTGGCATTGTGGGAGGTTCAAATGATTTTAACTGTGTTACTTACGACCTGCATGCCTGTTACTTTCGACCCGGCGAGAAGGGCAAAACTAACGTTGCAGTTGTTCCACTGGTGCCCAAAACTGTTTTGTCCAGGTCTGTAAATGCAACTGTATTTAACAGAGGACAGTTGTAGGTTGTTAGTCACAATATATTGGCTTTCAGTCTCGTAGAATGTCTTTGTAAATGAAATGAAATCAAAAAGTGTTACTTTCGTCCCTTTTTTACACACAGATGTGAGAATGTGGTGGTAGTTTATCTTAAGAAAAGAGTTAAATCGCCAACAATGAACTCTCCTTTCAGCAGAGCCCCCGTTGCCCACAGGCATCTGAACTCTTGATGTCTTCTCTCTTAGTCAATGCTTCACTTTGATGCACATAGATTCCAATCAATACAAACTCAGAGAAGAAAGCTTGTTTACTTTCAGTGCCTTCTCATCTCTCCAATATTACATTTTTATATTGATAATTATAATAACAGATACATCCCACACACAACCCCTCCGCTTCAGGAACTCTCTCTGCAAGCTACAGCTCATTTCAAATGACAGTCCCGCTAAGCACACAGCATACCACAGAGCTGACCACTCTCATCTGAAGGCATAATGGAATTAGCAGTCCAGTGGGGTATTGGGCATTAAGGACACTTCCTGGGAGTCCACAAACAATGCCTCTTTACCCCATGTTGAACTGACAGCTAGGCTCCACTATAGGCAGTATTCCCTTCAGGCCTTTCATGTTTTAGTGGAAAGAGAGCTAATTATGTTAGGGGTTTGGTCAGTGGAATGGAAGACATTTAAGAGCATATGTGTACAGATTTATACATGTGTACATATCCTCTGACCTCGACCCTTTGTCTGCCATTTTTAAAAATCACTTCCCAAACATAGCGAGCTGCCAACGCTAGGGGCTAAACATACCGTATGAACTCGTGGGCCCACACGCGGGCGGGAGGCCTGGGCTACCGCAATATAGCCCACTGTGGGTCGTATGGGGATTGAAATTCGATTAGACCTACAATATACAACATTTGATGGATGGAAACGGAGATAAATACAGTTAACAGTTTGTGAAGGCGTACAGAATTATTTATGTCAGGAGCTGCAGTGGGGGATCTACTTAATCGAAGAGCAAGATCAATAAGCCCCTCTCTGGTTAATAGAAAAATGAATATATCAGGAATCACGGCACATGAAGTTAAACAAACACTGGGATTTAAAAGGCTGAGAACAATAGAACATGCATCAAACACTGAAGTCTTGGATCAAGCGTCGCTTGGTGGTGGTGGGAATGCTGCAAATGTCACGACCCTCGTGATGATCCATTCCAAAAGTTCAGGCTCTTAATTATAGACAGTGTCCAGCCTCCAGGGGGAAAGTGGAGTGATGAGCAATATTTATCTCTGATGCAACTGCTTCTGGAGTGACACCGGTCTCCCGGGCAACACTGACATCTGCTCAAACAAGTCATGTACGCTGGGCTTGCTCTCCGATGCAGCGTTGTTGGAATTCAGTGTGTTAGCGTGCCAGAGGAAATAACACACACCAACTCAATCGTGCTGTTAAATCGTCCCATACGTAAGCAGAGCTCGGAGTCAATGGTCAAGCGATTTATCGTGCGTCTTAAATTCCCAGCGAGATAGGACCGGGACAGTGTGCGTAAAACACTCTTTAACATGGAGACGGAGACAGACAGAGGGTTTTTCGGCAAGTTTCTCTCCCCTCCCGCTTGGATGTGCAATATTGTAGGTGTTGTGCCTCGTGAAGAACTCACAGCATGTGATAATTGAGTGTTAGAGAGCAGCAGAGAAGAGGGTGAAGGCGTGGGTGTATTTGTGTTTGTGTGTGGAGGGGTGTTTGTGTGTGAGTGTGTGTGTGTGCACGAGTGACTAAGGAGGGGGGCTGAATGGCATTTTTGGAATTCTTATCATCCCATCACTGGAACCATCGCTCTATGCTCCTCATATCTTGATCATTTAGGAGAATACGTTGAGAAAAACATTAAAATGTATTATTAATATTCATCATTTTTCCTTTATTAAAAGTATGTATATAAGCAAATCATAAACGGTCAGACATGAGAAAAATGTGTGCAATGCAACTTTATTACACAGACATAACCATAGCAACAACAGGTATCAATGACATAATCATTATTTTATGAAGGTCACCAAAACTCAAAGCCTCTTTTTCTACATTCTCCACATAATGTTGCTTGTTTCAGACATGCTGCCCTTAGTACTGATTTTTGGTTTGTGAAAACATTTGACTCTTTTTGCCTGAACTTCCAGCTTATCCAAATAAAGTCCTTTTTGGTAACCAAACAATGCACCAATGTCATACAACAACAAGTATATGCCTGGCGTGGACATGGATTACATGGATTATTTTTATATTTATGAACTACAATCAAGAATAAATATGTGGCTAGACCATTTTGTATAGTGTGTGAGACGCAAGCAAAGGCATGATTGATTGTCATCTAACTCTTTCCAGTCTGTCCTAAAAACCTCACAAAGCATTCTAACTGAGGCACACCAAACAGTGCATATCAGGAATCAGAGACAGAGGGACATTTGAGGTTACTAAAAGCAAATTTGGAGACAGTTGTTCCATGGAGAGAGAACTACAGTCCCAGGGATCTAAAATAAACACGCACGGAGCACCCCATCGGGGTCGGGGTCAGAGGCACATAGGTCGCGCATCGCTGCCAGGAACGTTAGCAGAAAGCCGGGAGATGATGAGGGCCTCGTCAAAATACAAATAAGGAGAAGATGACAAATGAATAAATGACATAGAAATTCAGAGAGGTTGACATAAAGTGCTTTTAGGCATGTCTATAATCTGCCTTGAACTAAAAGCAAATGTATGACCTTGCTATCCACCACACACAAGTTCTACACACACACACACACACACACACACACACACACTTGTATCTATTCACACTCTCGGGAACACGCAAACACACTGATAAATACATCAGGAAGCAGCTCATTGGGCAGCTGCTGATATGTAGTCTTCAGGATGCACCATTGTTAGCGTACATATAAAGATATATAAAAGCACACAAGCATACAGCATAGAATGACGCACAGATAAAACCAGTAAATCAGATTTAATTCAGAGAAAGAACACATGATTGCGAGCAATACTTTGGTGTCACTGATAATCAGGGCTTTCGCACTGGGAACAACATCAGTCTTTGGGACAATGTTATAATCATAGCATCAAAAGGCTTTGTCCTGTGCATATTTTACATTCTGATTTTGCAGTGGGTGATGGCAGGGCATCATGACAAAGCTTGCCTGACTAGGATTTTGAATTCTGGGAATAGTTTTGTTATACATGTGATAACATGATTGGAAGCCTCCGCTTCAAACACAGCCAGTTAGACTGTGTAAAAAGTAGGTCATAATGCCGTTGATCTGAAACGCTTCTTCTCAAGAGTTAACTTTATATTCCTGTTAATGTTATATTACATTTCTAGATGTGATGAAGTGATGGAATGTTTATTTTAGAGTAACATTAAGAGTTATTCACATTATAATTAATAATAACAATAACAATATATAACATAACAAAGATTTACATTTCAATGTTAAGCGTGGGATCAGACTTCAGCCGAGGGAAGGTCAGGACACTCAGTGATGTGATCAGGCCTGTGAGATGGAAGGGGGGGAAATTGTCCGAATCTTTTTTTTTCCATTAGCTTTTAGTTGCATGCTTGGTGTTTTGTGAAGAGAAATGACAGCACCATTCAGTTTTTATTGGATCGTGCAGTATGGATTAGTCATCACAACTTTACATACCTAATCACAAGTTATTTATCAGCACTTTAGTTCGTTTTCTATTACATTTAATAGTTCTGTTGATATTGCAGTCTCTATCTATAAAGCAGGACTAAGAATATTATAAAACACCTGCAAACAGGACTTACCCACTGAAATGAGATTAATAACATATTCACATTATTAGACATGACCTATGACAAACAAATGCATGCAGTCATAAACACCTGTTCAGCAGTAACTTCGAAAGTAGACTGTAACAGTATTTTAAATATATTTATTTGTTTTACATAAATTAAATGAATACATTTCTGCTTTATTCCAGTGACGGACACATAGACACTTCCCTGATTTCTGTGCATCACCCAAATCTCACTACTTTAACTAAGAATTCAATCCAGAACGGAAGACAGGGTTTTGCACTTCAAGATAATAATGTGCTGAAGGGACTCTATGCACAGTATTATCTTATGACATATGACCATATAATATACAGTATATTATCTTATTATTAGGGGGAGTCTATGATGGTACGTACCAAGATAAGATGAGCATACATGAATATTGCAAGAATAAATAGCGAATAGATGAATATATGTTCAGGCCATTTATTGTGTAATTTCAAGACAGCTTGCACTGAAATAAAAATAGACTGGAAGGCTACCCATTGCATTGCTAATTCCTGTTTTTACAGCTGTGTGAGATCTGTAACTGAGTCAGAGAAAAACAGAAAGAGAGAGAGAGAGAGAGAGAGAGCAAGAAATAAAAATGGAAGGTAAGAGAGAGAGAGAAGAGAACAGTGTTGCCGAGAAACCAGAAAGCTCTGACCTTTGAGTCAGCAGGGCTTCTTTCATTTCCAGGCGTCGATTGTGAACAGCCATTTCACTTTTGGAGGCTCTGCAGCGAGTGAATGTGGTCATGATGACACTCTTCTTAATGGCGACACCTTGCTGAGACACGCATACACACACACACACACACACACACACACACTCATACACTCATACACACACACACACACGCACACTCATACACACACACACATACACACACACACACACATACACACATACACACACACACATGTTGCACCTGTGCTGGAAAGGTGACTAACCACAACCCACCTCTGCACCACTGCAACTCAAGATCAGCTGCTTCTGTAGCGAGGAGCTGTGGAGGCAGGCATGCAGGCTAGCGAGACTGGCTCTCTCATCTCCTGTGTACAGCCATGTCCTGAGACAACAGAGAGCATCGATGATCACAGTTAATTTCAGGTTTCTGAGCTGAGGCCAGGAGTAACATGACAACAGAGCAGCTTGTGGTAACAGGTACTACAGATGAGTTTTCCAACATCAGAAATGAACCAAGAACCAATTTAACCTTGACTTTGTGGGGAGCTAGGAGGTGAAATCACTGATGTATATGTTGCATGTCATGATAACAGTGCAAAAGATCTGTAACACGAATTCACATTTCCTTCAAATAGCCAATACTTCCTCACTTTTATACATGGACCCTCTTTCTGTTGGTTTTTCTGGAGTACATTGCTGATTAAGTCATGAAGCATTAACAAGTGAGATGCAAAATGTAGATCAGAAAGCCCTTGCCAGCTCTCTGAGTTGCCCAAAGCAGGATTCAGGGTATATTCAATACGCTTTCCATACTGTTCAAGTATAAAGTTGTTGCTTTTAAAAAGTTAATTAATTCATGCCATATGGACATCCTCCACACACATATACACGTGGACACGGAGCACACTGGGTATTGCGAAAAGCCCTGCTCTCTCTTTGGTAAGAACTTTCCAGAAGTTTTTTTTTTCTTTCCATCTCCCCCAGAGAAGAGGGAAAGAGTGACATGTCCACAGCACCCACATTAGCGAGGTAACGGAGGACGTGGCGACTTACCGACCTCTTGTTCCTGGCGAGGCCTTCTCGAGCCGTCCAGCGGTGACAGCTCCTCAAGACGGGAGGGCGAAACGAGAGCATGTTCATTTTTCCAGCCGTAAACAAGTCAGATTGGTCACAGCCGACGCGCAGTGACATCCCTCGGCCTGCACCTGTCTCTCCTCTTCGGCCGCACCCACACACACTCCGGCCGGAACATGATTCCCTACGACTGCCAGCACCTTATGTAACCTTCCATCTCTCTCACACACACATACACACAAACAACACGGACAAACGTGGCCTGCCTGAGACATTCGAGAAGATAGGTCAGTGCATCAAAAATAACTGTTTGTATTTATTTATTTAGATGTTTCTTTCTTTCTTTATTTAAAGAGGAAATGGAAAGCCAATTAAAGGAAAGAGGAAACAGGAAAAGAGGAAGGAAGGGGCCTTAGTTCCCATTGCAGTGTCCCCATGAACACAACCAAAAAAATGTTCTTCCTATGTTATAAAAAAAACAGACAGTTCCTGTGTCAATGGCTCCACGATGAAACTGCAGTAGACATTATGTTTGTAACATGAAGCGCTTCCCATATCATAAGCCACAGTGCGAACCAGACAGAACATTAATTCACGAACAGAAATGGAAACGTGCGACGTCATCAAACATAAACAACACAAGCTATGTCTCCCAGGTTATCACATTCGCCTGTTGTTCCTCACGAGGCACTAACCAGCGGAACCTCCACACGCGAGTAACTCAGCACCCAGGTACTGTGAGCTATCTCTGTTCCCGCCACAATACGGTGCCAGTCGAGCTGAGTCACTGGGCCATCAGCTAATAGAGATCTTATTCTATTACCAGCAATGATGTCATCAGCTGTAGCCAGCTCACCTCTCTCCAGAGGCTGTTCTGTGCGAGCAGGCACCAGACAGATGCAGTCACCACTGCTAGAAACAGACACGGCACTCACAGAGGATTCCGGCTCCAGTCACGGAGGAGGTCTCCGCTGCTCAAGCCAATATATATCTAGGGCCTTCTCTCTGTACCAGGAGCGCCGGGTTACAAGAAACGCTATATTGGCCTTTCTGGAAGTGAGGTCGACCACATCAGCTAGCACTACTGCAAACTTAGCAAGTGCAACAACCTTCACACTTCTGCTGTATTTACGGCCAGACCTTTTCATCGAAACTTCTGCGTTAGCACGCCTGTACGCTCACAGTCCTTTCACCACTTACAACAATGTAATAGTTATCTCATAATAATAATACTAATACATCCAAGTCCAAATCCAAAACTTGATCATATGTCACCTATTTAATTACTTATGGATGCTGCGGTTCCACAAATAAACAAATGGTGGTTTGGTGAGCAAACAAACAGAAAATATTTTAAGCTCACACAGGTTCTTGATTTCACAATCTGCATTTACATTTCCGGATGATTAATTTCCTAAACGAGAAAGTGGTATCGAGAATAACTGGCTCAAGCATGATTAATGCAAGTAGGGATCTAATGGAGGCTTTACTCAGAGAGTTATTCATTTAGTTCTTCTCGCTGCCCTGCACATTAGTTGAAGAAAATGCGCATAGTTGTATCAGTCACCACTGAGCGAAATGCGTTCATTCATATCAACAAGCACATCCAAATTACGCTCGTTGCTTTCATGTGTAGATCATGTTGATCATGAATGGCAAAAGCAGAAATGATATTACTGTGAAGTTCGCTAATGAGATCAGTGACCGCATCAGGCGAGCCGATGATGATTGCTCTGCCGTGTTTTAATTGGATTTGCGCCGTTCTGGCACATTGCAGTGGTGGTGAATCGTACAGAGGGCCATCACGGGGTTCCTGGTAGCCTCCGGACACGGGAATGCTGAACGGCCAAGCATCAGTCAGATATGATGACATCTGTCTCTAAGTATCCTACTATGAATTAGCATTTGGGCTTAATTATGTTCTCACTCATGTCATGTGTAAGCACAAGGAGATTACTCGTTTAAAACGGTTGTTTTTTTTTGACAGAAAGAGGCTAATATAAAGCATGTGGACACATATATATATATATATATATATATATATATATATATATATATAATATTATATATATATATATTATATTATATTAATATTATATTATATTAATATAATATTATATATATATTTATATATATACACACACACAATATCCTCATACATTGTAGAGAATTCATTGTTTTCCATGATTGCAACATCTTTGTGTTGATAAAAATATTGTTCAAGCAGTCCTGATTAAAAGAGTTCAAACACCATTCACATGCTGCCCACGACTGCAGACCTGAAGCCAGTTCATAATATCCTGTAAATGCCATAGCAGCCTGTCACATACGTCTGAGGGCAACGGTGTGCATGGCGCTCCAACACACACCAGAGAACCGCAGTGACAACAGGAGCAGACAGAACCCGCGAGCCCTGCACACCCCTCCAGGCCTCTCTCTCTCTCTCTCTCTCTCTCTCTCTCTCTCTCTCTCTCTGTCTCTCTCCCCCACACACACACAGACACATACACAGACACACACACACACTAACGCACACACTCTAGCTTTACCATTCTGCTCCCTTATAGGCTTAAACCTCAGCGACCCCCTCTACCTCCCTGCCATCTTTCTCCCCCTCTCTGTTTCCTCCCTCTCCCCTGTTCCCTCTCTCTCCCCCCCTCCCCCCCTTTGCTCCCCTTTGCCCCCCTCCTGCCCCCTCCTGCCCCCTGGCCTCCCGTCTCCTCGGCTCAGTCTCCCCGTGCGAGCGTCGGCGGCTCCCTCCAGATGACAGTGAGTGACAGCGCGCGCGATGCTGGCAGCCGTCACACCTGGCCCCCTAAATGCTGCATGACGTTCCGTGGCAAAAAGAATCGGCATGTCCCTCACACCTCCGCCTGACACGGCAGTTACCCTGCACACGCGTGACCCATGGCTAGACCTTGAGATGGCTCAGAGGCCGTATGTCCGTGTGTGTTTTTTTTCCTTTAATAATGTAAATACACACACTCATGCGATGTGCGCACATCCACCCACACACACACACACACACACATAAAATACACAGACACAGTTGTCCAAAACTTTTTGGGAAATCTCTTGTTGGAGTGGTCACATTTCCTTCTGCCCATGCATACATACATACACACACACACACACACACACACACACACACACACACACACACACACACACACACACACACACACACACACACACACACACACACACACACACACACACACAGACTCTATGTACTGAAACAACATGAAAAATCACATTGTAAACAGAGATAAGTCCACATGGATCCTGCTGTTGATGTTTGGGGAGGCGTCGCTCTCGCCGTCTCGCTGTGCGTCAAGGAGGCGAGGGGTTTGCATAAATGTTTGACATTCTCCAGCTCTGCGCTGACGGCCCAGCACGCTTTAAGACAGTATCCCCTCTGTGTGTGTGTTTGGTGCTAAGCAGATGTTGCATTGTTTGTCGGGGGACTGCTATGGTAACGTCACAACAAACACATGCACGAAATGGCCACGCAGCCTCGCACACACACCGCCCCTCTGAAATCACTTCGCTCGCCAACGAGCGCTGGAACCCAACACAGGAGATTTAAAAGTGCGCTATCTCTGCGTTTGGGACCGTATCCACCTGGAACCCCCTCTCCCTGCTCCCAGAGGAGAACTAAATGAAATGAGGTCATCCAGTTGATATGGCCAGTGTACCCAGTGACCTCTTTAACGTGCAGGACAAATGTTGACCTTTCACCTTTCATCTTTTAGGGTTCAGGTCTTCATTAATGCCATACACAGGCTCTCAGTTACAGAGAAAACATTTATAGTTTCGGGCAACAAGACATAACTGTGGTCTTGATAATGAGGGCCTATGGCAACTGGAGGGCCACTTGATTGGATGTGGTTACCCCCGACTGAAAGCCACATGTGAAGATGTAACTGCCTTCCACAGCTCTGCGCGTTCTCTCTCTCACTCTCTTTCTCACACACACACACACACACACACACACACACACACACACACACACACACACACACACACACACACACACACACACACACACCAGAAAGAAAGCAATGCCTCCTACGTCTCTCTTTCTCCTCAGATTGACCATGGGCATGCTGCTGTCACTCACATTAGTGATGCTTTTATCATTTTACATTTAATCCAATCCACGCTTATCTAGAAATGTGTGGTTTTTTTCATATTTTATTTGGACGAGGGGCTTATTCAAATTTCGCATGGCACGCTCAAAATAAAGTCTGGCATTAGAACAGCGGGCTGCAGAAAATTAGGTTTTGTCAGCGCGCCATTGGACAGGCCCCAGTCTACATATCTATGCATGCATGTCCTTGCCATAGCAGGAGGCCTGATAGTGAGGAGCAACAACCGCCAACACCTTTGACAGCAGGAGGTCCAGTGTCTAAATGGGGTTGATGCCATGATCTCAGAGAGGTTGTGCTGAAGCCAAACACACACACACACACACACACACACACACACACACACAGCACTGAAGTGAGTGGAGAGAGATTGCTTGCCGAGAGACCTCTGAAAGAGGATTATATTAATTGTGCACGAGGCAGAGAGAGCAACATTCTTTCAATGGCAGGAAACAAGAAAACACTGCATGGCTTACAGCATGTGATAAATTTAGTGTTAATGTTTATTTATTTATTTTTTCTCTCTGATTCTGTCTGTTTTTTTCCCTTCAAAAATCCTCTCACACTCTTTTTTTCCCCTCTGAGATGTAATTTCTGGACTGAGATTACAAATCCGATTACGGTAATCATGTTAGCGCATTGGCGTGTGCAGTTGCCCATTGTGCTTTCAATGTAGCCAAATACATATCTTCATTTCCCTTAATCCGCTTAATTGCTTTCCAGCTATGTATTTTAAACTCATCAGGGAAGAGATCATCAGTGGAAAAACTGGAGCACTTCAAATCTACAGGTTCAAGGTGGATGCACTTGAGGGCTGTTGATTTAGGCTTGTCTACTGAAAATAGCATTTTTTTTTGTGTGTGTTTTGTTTCTCTCTCGCTCTCTCTCTCTTCTCTCCCTCTATCTCTCTCCTCTCACTCTGGGTGTAAGTTTGTCTGTGTCTCTCTTGTCTCTGTAATGTCTGTTGCTTTAGGAGGGGGAAGTATTGGTGACGATTTGGAAAACGAGATACCTAAATCAGAAGATGCAATAGCAGAACTTACTTGTGTTTTTTTCATTTTGTTTCCTTACCTGTTAGTGGTGTCTGATTTGAATTATTGTTTTGCATTTCCAGCTCAGTGTGGAGGGGGGGGGGAATCTACACACTCATAACTTGTGGGTAGCCGTGGTTTCAACTACAGTATAGATGAAAAACAATTGTCCCCCCCTTGATTAACTCGTCCACTTTAGGGGCTTACTCGTGACCAGCACATGACCTAAAACAGCGCATGGGAGGTGAGGAGCTGCCTCTTTTTGAAGCCCAAGCCTTTGAAGTGTGTCATCTCACAAGTCTGATATGATTCAGTGTTTTTCACCTATGAGCCACGATCAGTCTGCTAGGAGCATGTTGTCCCTTGTCATCATATTGGAAGTTCGTGTGTGTGCACAGCCGCTGTGAGTAAAATGTGAAGACGGCCTGAAGAGCAAACCCACTCTGCACTCCTCTGCTATCTCCATACGAATGAGTTGTATTTATGCCGTTCTATTTATACTCCGTGCATGGCGGAGGTACTTGATGTGGTTGTGCCCGTCAACAATGAGGCATCCGGGGGATAACGCAGAGGTTAGTTACGCACGCCACTGAGCCGGAGAGATGGGAACCCTGATTTAGAAACACAACGCGGACTAATACACCAGCCAAGAGTGGTGCCAGGCCCAGGAGGATACCCTGGAGACAGCCTCATTGCCATAGTTACAGAGGTTGGAGATGGAGATTGGGGGGTGGGAGGGGAGGGGAATAAACACAATTTGGGAGAGGTGCTCTCACAGCGGGCAGGCAAGGCCAGACAAGTTCTGATTCAAAGATTAGGTGGTTTCACACGACGACTTCACATGTTCTGATGAAACGGAGGTTGGTCACGTGCCGTGTGAAACTGACGCCATTGTCCAGCAGCTGACCTCTGTGTGGTATCCAGCACGTTCTCAGACGGTGTGTGTGCGCAGGCAATGAGAATACCAGGACTTCTGTATAAGTGGCGAAATCATAACAGTTTTTTTTTGTCTCCTCCTTTTCCATTTTTCAGAGATTGAATCATTATGTAATTCCAGAAGGGCCAACGAGTTTGGGGGTTTGAAGTGTTTGTCTTTGCGCGGGTAATTTTAGCCACTTTCACTGCTCTGGCATAGAGAGAGAGAGACAGAGAGAGAGAGAGAGAGAGAGAGAGAGAGAGAGAGAGAGAGAGAGAGAGACAGAGAGCAAGAGAGAGAGAGAGAGATCCCAGTCATTCTGAAAGTCTAGGGCCTGGGTGTAAATTCTTTCACATCTCCTTGACCTGACAGACAGGCAGAAGTCAAAACAGAGCACTCCGTAGTGTCTGAACGGTGCAGACAGAGAAATGGATTCTTCAGTGGCACTCCTGGCGGTTCGCTTTCCAGAGAATAATCCCCCAGAATTTAGTTTGAGAATGCAAAGAGAAGGATTAGGCCCTTGGAATCACACTCTGAGTGTGAGCACGGGGGAGACGGCGATGGCTATTTATAGCGGCCTCTCTCTCCACCATTTCCATCCATACATCTCGAACAGACTGGGAGCTATTTGTCCCTCTCACCCACCCACCTGCCACCATCGGGAGCATTGGTTTCTCATACTTTGATCTGCAAGAGAAAAAAAATGGAAGAGGAGTGAGAGAGAGAGAGAGAGAGAGATAGAGTAAGAGAGAGAGAGAGAGAGAGAGTGAGTGAGAGAGAGAGAGTGAGTGAGATAGAGAGTGAGAGTAAGAGAGAGAGAGTGAGAGAGAGAGAGAGTGAGTGAGAGAGAGAGAGTGAGTGAGATATAGAGAGAGAGAGTAAGAGAGAGAGAGAGTGAGAGAGAGAGGGAAAAAAGACCAAAAAAAATCACTTTCGTATGGGCTCACTCTTTTCCCTTGGGCAAAACACTGCCATGAGATTTGGTTTATGAAACAAGGAGCTTAACCAGCAACTTTAGGAGTGTGTCTGTGGTGGTGCTGTGCTCAGTGTGGGTGCTGCTGTGCTCAGTGTGGGTGCCCTAATTCAGAGGTGGAACAAATCAAGTGGCCCCGCATCCAACCATTAAAGATTTCACAAACGGTTGCCAAGAGCAGCCAACAACACTTAATCCATTCAGTTTTTTTCCCACATACTTTGACTATTAACTGCGCATTTCTTGGGAACTGAGGTCCTCCCTCAAACCTTGACTCTTTTTGTTAAACTTGGGTAAAGGTGGGAACTGCTAATGCTGCCTGTCACTACCTGACTACATTACAATAGCATGAACGCGTGTTCAGGTCAACGTCCTTAGGTCCTTTCAAAGACATAATGATCCGTAGGTAAACAGACTTGATTTATATTGGCAGACACCTACAGCATGTCATGTAAGCTGCTTAATATTTCACTCCTTGACGAGGGCCCAAGTTTCCCATCGGCGTAATACATGCAGCATCGGTGTGGGTATGGATTTAAAGGGTGGAAAGAAACTCCATGGCGGCATCTGTTGAAATAAATTAATTTCCTGAAAACCAATTACAGTTAAGATATGGTTTTAAAAGATTAGGAGATGGTACAGGTTTTTTTTTTTCCTTTTATGACTACAAACAAATCAAGAGAAGGCTTCATCTGCAGTAATGGGGTAGGCCTACCATGTCCACTGAAAAATGAAATTGATTATTTTCCCCTAATCTTGTGGCTGTCTTCCCGATGCTTTGCTCTCCCTCTCCTGTCTGCTTCCTCGGGTAACCCCAGGCAGACACCCCCGACCCCAACCGACCCCACCCCAACCCCTTTCTGAGCTAGGCTTTTCTATGCAAATATTTTCCTTTGCCAACAAACGCTGAAGAAGGCATAAGCTAAAACATGTCCACCCAACATTAGATGCCAGAATCTTTTTTCTAATTCAGTTTGTGGACGTGCAGGTGTATTTGCAGTTCTTTCTCACTGTCACCGTGTGCTTGTGCTTGTAGCAGTTTAGGCCTCAGGTTTAATACAGTGCCTCAAGACAATGCTCCTCACTTATCAAACTATTCCACTGAAATGCTTTCTCATTCAGTGGGTGCTGGATGGGCTGTTTGTGAGATGGAAATGTGGAAGTTTCCTTGTTGGGCTGCTTGTGAGTGGAATCTTATTCAAAACTGAGAAGGGTGTTCAGATGAGCCTGCAGAAGAGTGTTACTCAGATGCATTTAATTACACTTGCTTGTTGAGAAAGGCATGCCCAGATGATGAGTGCGCATGAGATTTCAAGGCAAAGTTCAGAGAAAAAGAGAGAGAATTTGCATCCAAAGAGAATTCCAGTCGCCACTCTTGGTTTCTCAGAGGGTGACGAGCAAAACAAGTCACGGTTAAACCAAACAGACTTCTGTACTCTGACAAAAAAACAAATTTATGTGCTCAAACATTTTTCCTTCAAATGTATTTGAGAGACCATTAAGCCCCTTAGAATAAATAAACAACGGAATTCCCTGTTGAATTATAGGATTACATAACAATACATTCAAAAGTTACGTTTTAGAAATAAGTGACAAAAATCAGTTTAATCTTATTAAGAAATGTACTATGGCATTGCCACCCTAAAAGGCAGGGAGTAAAGTTGCATGTGAGGAGAAAAACACCAAACTGGTAATAAATTGGGGGGAAGCTGAGCGGGCGAGGCCGCGGGCAGGTTTGTTGCTTCATTAGCTACGCTCACACGCTCACCTGGAGGGGGGTCAGTGCCCCAGCAGCCACATCAGGTTGCCATGTCAACAGCCCGTCTAATGCGAGCAGGCCGGTGGGCACGTGGAGACAGGAACTTAAGTGACAGAGCAGGTCTGTTAGCAGGTCAGTTTGCATGACATCACAGGGGCACGATTTAAGATATCCAGCAAATAACTGACATTAACAAAAAAATTATAATTAAATTATTTACTGACTTTCCACCCTCATATTTTGTTTCAGAAATGTAGGCTCACGTGGTTTCCTCTCCTCAATTTCTCAATTTTTTTTAAATGACCTAAATTACCTGGGCATTATATTCCCATTCCTGTTAGTCATATGTGAGGATTCGGTCAAGAAATTATTCAGAAATAATGAACTAGAGGCTGATCCCAGTAGTTTTTTGGAGTTATTGTAAACCAATTCTGTTTCCTCTTCTCTGACTTCATTTAACTTTTTGGTTCATACACTTAAAAATCAGTTGAACTTGCAATGCTGAAAAAAAATTGTCTAAACTCTAACACTAGGTGTTATTTAAGTCAAAGCTCACAGTAATCCCTTGCATTTTGAAGGTACCTTTTTAGCCTTCATATCTCTGTCACTGTCAACAACAAGTCAGGGATCACTCACTCTCAATCACCCATTTGAATGGGGCCGAGAAATCCCTTCAGTTTAACCTTAGTCACCCTGTCTCGTCACTTTAACAGGCACAAACACACTGGCCGAGGTTCCCCCATGCAAAAAAAAAAATGTGAGCATTCGCCACGCGGTAAAGGCAGCCAAACAATCCCTTGTGATGAGCGGATTTCATTCCTAGCTGTGATTCAGTCACACCCGCAGAGCACCCCCGTCCACTGCCCAGCGAGGCAGCTGGTACCCGAGCCTTCACAAACACTGCTCATGTTCTGGGGAGGTGTAATCAGCGGCGGTTTGTTTGCGTGTCGTTCTGCATCACATTATCAGGTCTAAAGGGAATTTTCTCCCACGTAGGGACTGCTGCACAAATTGAGTTATGTTACACCAGAATGCCCGGGGGATGGAAATACCTTCTGCTGATATCTAGAGGAGTGTAAAAGAACAGTTCATATAATATAAGATAATAAAAATAAGAATTTAAACAATAATTTACAATTTATATTTTAGAATTTTCATCAGCAATTTGTTCTGTTCCTTTATCTCTTTTGTCTAAAATCTCTATACTTAAAAAAAAAAAAAAAATGTAAACAACATTAAGTTCTGGTACTCTCTCTATTTCTTTCTAACTTCTTTGGTTCCTTGTCAACTCACTGTCATGAGTCTGTTCTGTCTGTGTGCCGTATCTCTGTAGTCCCTCATAAACACCCACATTCAGCAGCATGTTCATCCACAGACATTTCAGAGGGCTGGATTGTGACTTTCCACATAACTTGAGTCCTGTCTGTTGGACGCTGGCCTCTCCGAGCGAGTAAGGAGGAGTGAGTGACAGAGCCCCCCTCTTACATAACCGTTTCCATATGTGCCGCGCTTCAGCGCAGTATAACGTCATGTGTTCCAGTGTGGCACATGTGAGCCATTAACTCCTGGCCCACGCCTTCCCAGCTGATCCAGAGAGGAGAGATGCATGTACAAGCTTGAACTGAGCAGTCAAGGTAAAGGTCGTTCACAGCATGGCCTTCACGACCTCAGCTTAGCTCACTGATTTATTAATGGGATGATGAATTAATGGATAGCAAACGGACCCAAATAAAGAAACTTAAATAAACATTCTGAAGGATGGAAATGGGACACTTTGGAGAACCTTTGGTCTTTTTTTTTTCTTCTTGGGAAAATTGTATGGAAATGTTCCTCCATTTCCATAAAATCTGTGCTTGTAAACACAGTAATTAATCTTGTTGAAAAAGACGGTAGTTTATAAGGCGATGTGACAAAGTGTGGTTGAATGCTCTTTTTCTACAACTGTGTGGGCATTTGGTTTCTTGTAACGTGTAAATTAAGGGCTTGACATGACGAGATGCTTCGCGGCGGAAGAAAATAAACATAATTGCTCATAATTAGTCACCAAGCCAGGTAGACAGAACGCAGAGAGAAGCGTAACAGGAGGAGACGGAGACAGTCTAGAGACGAAGGGAGAGAAAGTAGAGGAACAGAGAGAGCAGGGGTACAGAAAGAGAGAGAGAGAGATAAACGGACAGAGAGAGAGGGGGAGAGAGAGAGAAACAGAGAGAGAGGGGAGAGGAGAGAAACAGACAGAGAGAGAGGGGGAGAGAGAGAGAGAAACAGACAGAGAGAGAGGGGAGAGGAGAGGAGAGGAGAGGAGAGAAAGAGGCTCTGTAGGGATTTGGAGACTTTAGAGGTTTCTGATGAGGGCTTAATATTCAAAAGGCACCGTCCTGTCACTTAAAAGACTTGGGCTGAAAAACATGAAGAAGAAATGGTTTGGCTGATGAGTGTTAGTGGCAATAAGAAAATGAAAGTGTGGGCTCAGTTGTGTGGTAATGTGGATCTGTGGGAAAGTGTGTGTGTGTGTGTGTGTGTGTGTGTGTGTGTGTGTGTGTGTGTGTGTGTGTGTGTGTGTGTGTGTGTGTGTGTGTGTGTGTGTGTGTGTGTGTGTGTGTGTGTGTGTGTGTGTGTGTGTGTGTGTGTGTGTGTGTGTGTGTGTGTGTGTGTGTGTGTGTGTGTGTGTCTGTGTGTCTGTGTGTGTGCATTTGTGTGTTAAACCTGAGCTGGCTTTATTCTAAGCTCACTATCTCACGATACAACATATTGTCCATATTCAATGTTAATTAAACATACATTTTAAATAAACATAAAATACTATTGAAATTATCATGAAAATAAAGAGTTTTTGTTCTATAATTCTAAACATACTGTATGAACAATTTTAATATTGTCATAAAATTGTCACATTACTGTCAGTGAAAATGCTGGAAGTGAAGCACACAACGGTGATAGTTATTTCTGCTAGGCAGAGACTTCATCTATCACTGACAGGCTTCATTATTTATCTTAGTCACCTTGACATTAATTCATAATTTAATTACAGCACATTAGTCAGGATCACACTTGTATGAGAATGAGATAAAGTATGATGCATGGAAAACGTATTGCCTTATTCTGCATCTCTTTTCATAAATGAATATAGAAGTCAGTAGTCCCAGTTTTTAATTAGTCACTAGTGGTACAAATAGACTTTCACACACGTGAGAGTTTGAGACATATATGACTAACACACTGCCTAAACAAGAATGTTATCTTCGTACAACTTTAGACCTCACCATCAGCTTCGCATGAGTCCTTGAGTACTTAGTGTCTGAAAAGAAAAACAGTCAAAGAAAACTGACTCCTGCATATCTTTAAAATGAAGCGAGTATATTATCCTCCTCTTATTCTACGGTCAAATGAGCAAGCTTTAATGGAGTTATGTAACTTTACAAGAATTTTGTCATTTCATAAAGCCGACCAGCTCATGGCGCTCGTGCCTATGGCAACCGTGAAAACACAGAACAACATAATGTCGCCCGTGACGATCGGAATGGTGGGGATGAAACGGAATCAATCCAATTAGGAGATTCCTCTTCCTTTCTCTGAGTTTCTCAGGGCCTGAAGAAAAACACAGTGATTGTCTTTTCATTGGCGATGACAGCTTTTTAAAAAAGTGTACAAAGTTTAGGAATTCTCTCTCTCTCTCTCTTCCCCCCTCCAGCTTAAGCAACTGACATTCTGCACTTGGTTTGTGTTCAGTGCCCAGTGCCCTCCTTAAGACAGAGACTCCTGTCAGAAAAGCATGTATGTCATGAGGCAATGAGTTATTGCGCTCAAAACAACTACGTGATGCCAGGTTGCACACCTGCCAATATTAAGAAATAGAAACACACTTTTCTAGTAACACCCACTAAGCGTAAGAGTCCCCTTCCACATGCCTCAGGTTAAGGTGAAAATAGTACTGTAACACCCGCAGGAGGAGAGGACATGATTTGCATGCGATGAGAAACACGTGCACACCTTCCAGCCAGACTCATCTAGAGGCCTCCAAGCTAGTGTCAGGGTCTTACTAATGACTTGTTGTCTCGAAGAGGCGGTGAAAACCATGGGCAGCACGCCGTGCGGTGCATGTGATTAACACGACGCAAATCAAACAATAAACAAGTCACTGGAAGTGAATGGGTTGAGTGCTCAGTGTGTGTCTGACTATAGGACACCATTCAGAGCACTGGTGATTGCAATAAAGCAGGGGGTCAATAGCAGGCCAGTGCATTCTCTGCACACACACACACACACAGAGAGAGAGAGAGAGAGAGAGAGAGAGAGGAGAAAGAGAGAGAGATATATCTCTCCTCACCTTCATACCCTCACACACTAAATCATCACAGAGAGATGTTTGCATTTCGTACTGATATACCAACATACTTGGCAAGCTTTTCTCTCACATATAAACACACGCACAAACATGCCTTAATACAGCCTAAACCATTCCAATGTCATAAAAAGCCATCGTCAAGTCATAATTAAGCGTGTGTATTCTGTGTCTAAAGGACAGCT
>NC_045163.1:22116097-22118597 GCF_900700415.2 Clupea harengus | reverse complement strand
TTTTTTTTTTCTTTCTGTTACTCAGCCTGAGCATTTATCTCCTCGAAAGCATTTCTCTCATTTACCCTGAGCTGTGTGGTTCTCTTCTCTCAAACACACGTCCTTGACTGACTCCCAAGGCCTTGCGGTGACTACAGCCTAGAGAGAGAAAGAGAGAGAGAGAGAGAGAGAGAGAGAGAGAGAGAGAGAGAGAGAGAGAGAGTGTTTGCCGAGTCAGGGCTTTCAAACACGAGCCCTATGGCTCCATGGCTGTCGGATGATCAGGCTGTAGTATTATTATGCTGTCAGATAGCCCATGAGAACTTAATTGGATGCCGAGCCTCATTTGCTGTTTAAGAGAACATTGACACAGGGACTCATTAATTTATTTCCTCCTAACCATCACACTAGAAGAGCCGGAGAAAGCGTGTCAGAGTTGAATGTTTCGCTGTTGCTCACTTGAGCAGTCGGAAGAATTTGACACGTCATTATTATTGTCCTTTAAGAGCATTCATTCATTTTTTTTTACTGAATCATTCCTTGCATGTTATCATCAGAAATGTTTCTCATCTCAATGCAACACATTGTTACACAGTGAAACAAAAGCCACCCCTGCATACTATATGTTTGCAAGTGTTACATATGTAATGTACATGTTGTACGCAGCAAGTTCTATGTACACACATAGAGCATGTTACATACAACATGATTCATGTCCACATGTTGCATGCAGCATGTTGCTCATATGCTACGTACAGCATGCTCTGTGTGCTTTTAAATGCCCAATGACAGCCATGACCTCCTGTCTCTCACCCTCATTGGTTGACCTGAACCGATAATGAACCCGTAGGCCAGGATTTCACACCGTGGGAGGGAAGGGGGGTGGGGTGGAGGGAGGCCGTCATGCTGATGAGATTATAATATTCATAGACAGAGGCTTCTCCGCTGCGGTGCGGTGTGGTGCGGTGTGGTGCAGGGCCCATATGGAGGCAGATGGAGTGACGCTGAGAAGAGAGAACAGGCACTTCCGCACCGAGAGCAGCTGCATGTAGAGCCCCCATCCAGCCTGCCTTGTCTTAGAGAGGAGAGAGGAGAGAGGGAGAGAGAGAGGGAGGGAGAGAGAGAGAGAGAGAGAGAGAGAGGGAGGGAGATAGCGGGAGAGAGACAAGGAGAGGAAGGGGAAAGCAGAGGGAGAGAGAAGGAAAGCTGAGAGGAAGAGAGGGAGAGACAGATAGAGAACGAGGGCGGAAGAGATAGGGAGGAATAGAGAAAGATAGGAAGAGGGA
This sequence comes from Clupea harengus, assembly GCF_900700415.2. NCBI lineage: Eukaryota > Metazoa > Chordata > Actinopteri > Clupeiformes > Clupeidae > Clupea > Clupea harengus. The sequence goes on along the minus strand of NC_045163.1, from coordinate 22,117,332 downwards.
GGAGAAGAGAAAGATTAAATGAGAGGGGGAGAGAGAAAATGCAGCTCTAACGTTTCCTTGCGGGATGCCAATTTGAAAAACTGCAAACGGTTAATCGTACCTCTGTGAAAGCAAAAGGAGGGGGGAGGGGGCACGGAGGAAGAAAGGGGGGATTATCGTAACACACGCCTGCGCGGGAGTACTTGCGCACACACTGATACGCACACACGTCGCACAGACAGGACGTTGCTAAGCGATGAAAATAAAAATGAATACTTCAGCAATTACGGCATGACAACTTCTAATGACTTCAGTGCCGGCAGAAATTGGAACTGTCTGTTAAGGGAGAATGCACTTTCTCTCTATTTCTCTCCCGCACTTACATTCTCTCTCTATTTCTCTCCCTCACGTACATTCCCTCTCTCTCGCTCTTTCTCAAACACACACACACCCATATTCCCCCCTTTCTCTCTTTGGTTCTCATAGTTTGGGTCCTTGTTTTCAGGCTGCTTAATCAAGGGACTGCCTTTGATGTTGAGTAAATTGTACAGTTACGAAAGCCGTGCAACACACTGTGAGCTCCTAACCATGTCAGGATGCAGCAACAGCAGGTACACCCGTGAATGGACCAAACACCCCACACCCCACAACCACACACTCTCTAGTTCTGTGACGCTGCGAGACCGGGAGATGCTCTCTGCTGCCGTCGTCGTTTGTATTTAGCAGGAGGATAACTAGAGGATGAACAGCGTGCGTCTTTTTTGCGTCATATGATGCTGATCCTCGTGCTCAGCTCAGACACAAGTCATCCATCCAGCCACAGACTCGGTGCGGCCGCGCGAAGTCTGAGGAGGAGGCGGGAGTTTTAAGCCGATGATCCCGCTGCCAAATTCCATTTTTATAGCCGCGGTGTTTGGCCGCAAAATGACTGGATTTAGTTCCCTCAGATGTTTTACATGGCAACGATTATAACCATCTCTGCAGGCAGGGAGGTTGTACATCATAATTTGTAATTATAACTTGGGTGCCTGAACACCTGTTGTTCTAATTCTAATCTAACAAATCTTGAATGATTGGTATTTTCTGGCATGGTTGTCTCAAAACCTGTATATTATTATAGCATATATAATTAGCATCAATACACATTTAGCAGAAATAGGGCAAAGTGAAAATCCATTAAGTCATCTGTTAATAAGGCAATAATTGATGACAAGCAGCACTTACAGGCTGTACAGACACACCACAAATCGACACAG
>NC_045163.1:22106097-22108597 GCF_900700415.2 Clupea harengus | reverse complement strand
GGAAGGCTTCAGAGACAGCTCTCAGTAAGTGGGCAGGGTTTACTGCTGTTTAAATGCCCAAAACAAAGGTAGGAGTACAGCAGAGAGATCCCAAGCTCATTCCTTCCTCCTGTGTGTGTGTGTGTGTGTGTGTGTTTGTTTCAGAGAGAGTGTATATGTGTGTCAGTGTATGAGTGGGTGTGTGGTTGTGTCCGTGTGTGTGTGTGTTACAGAGGGAGTGTGTGTGTGTGTGTGTGTGTGTGTGTGTGTATGTGTGCTCCGGGGCTATGGAGGATTGCAGAAGCTATACTCCACTGTTGACATACTAGTGTCCACCCCTTCGGTGCACTCAGGAGACCAAACAGTCGTGAATAAACAGTTCAATAGGGAAACGCGCCCTGGGTGTGTTTTGACTGTCTTAAAACTCCTGCATACGACACAAGAAAAACCTCCTTCGCACCAACTCGTCTATCGGGGGTTTGATTCTGCTCGATTGATCCCAGTACATTTACAGGCTAACACACTGCACATGCTTTTCTGGACCTTTCTTGTCCACAAATGCATGAAATAAGTGCGGATTGGAAGTGGGCATAATTAGTGTGGTTTGATGGATGCCCTGCCTGACATGTTTGTGCCTGTTTGTCAGTCTCAAAATGGCATTTTTAATGTTGACTAAGCAATTGGTCTTAGGCTGTGCTGCCAGGCCTGTCTGCATGTGGTAGGACTCCACTCTCTTAGCCTCTGGAATAAACATGTTTTCATCCCAAAACCGCTCCTTTGTCAAAACACAAATACATGCGATAGGCTTCAAAATGTTTTTACAGTAAAAAGAATAAAAAAATAGAGAGGTTTCCGGAAAAAGAAAAAAAGGGGTTTCCGGAAAGAAAGAAAGAAAGAAGGAAAGAAAGACATGAAAAAAGCCTTGTCAGCCTGTTAAGTTTAAACAAATAAAATAATTTCTACTGTATATTCCTCACAGCCTCGAAGAAGCAAAAGTTATTGAATTAAACATAAGCATAATGATCTAGTTGGAGGATGTACCGTAGCTTCAAACACGTGGTCTTGAAGCGAGAGCGGTTGAGATCCAGTGTTCTAGAACATCGCAATAACTGCCTGTGAGGAGGTGTGAATAATATGTTGAATTCGCCACAAACAGCGATGCTTTACATTCATTTCTTTCTTACAGGCTTGCTCTCTCCAATCCCCTGCACCAATGGGCTGTTATGTGGGTCAGCTGCTTTATAAAAATATAAGATCTGAAGAAAGAGAGAGAGAAAGAAAAAAAAATGACCTTTCACTAAATTATGAGAAATCTGCACATACAGAACAGATATTTATAGCCAATAGTGCAGTTCAGTATGCAATTAAGTTATGGCTGCTCCAGTGACCCCACGCCTTCCCTAGTGATGCCCAGAACTCAGCAACCATATATCACATCCGATCAGATCACACACCCCCCAATCCCAAACCCTTACGAACCCCAACCCCTTCCAACAGCCGAGAGATCGCAGGCCAGCGAGAAGCGCAGAACAAATGAAATAAATGTTCATTGTATACATGCTTTCCCCCTAAGGACAAGAGCTGGGCTGGATTAACTCAGTTCAGCTCCGCTTATATCAATTAACTAAAAATACTCCTGGGAGTCTGGAGACATGGGCCATTAGTTTTAAGAGGGGTAAGATCTGTCGCTTTGACAGTTAAGATTAGAGAGCAGTGGATTTCAATCGTGATTTAAATGTTTTATCGCTGTAGGTTTTTCTTTCTTCCATGTTTCCCGAGCTAAAAGGTGATGAGTGTGTCATTTAACATTTCCATCTAGTGCATTTAACTGACTGTGTCTGTAAAATGTCAAACACATTCCTTTTTTTACAAAGACTATTTGTTTGGGTTTTTTTTTTTTTTAAAGAGAAGCAGAATAGCCACATGTATGTTTTGTATGTATTCCTGTCCTTGCAGCCTCACGCTAAGTCCATTGTATTTCTTTCAATGAAATGGTCATTTTCTACAGTACACAAAAAAAAATCACTGCATATGACATTCTTACCAGCATCAAAAATAGCATGCCCAGTTTACACAACATGGAGAAACACAGTCTGAAATTGATCACCCTGGCTTCTGTTTTATTTAACCTACTTAGCTATGACTGTGTGCTGAGCCCCCGAGGATTTAACATTTCCAACTGTCAGAATGAATTAACCATCACAAATACAACTTAAATCCCAAGCAGTTTCTCTGAGGTGACTCACAGACGGCAACACATTTTGGGGAAGGGGGGGGGGATAAAAGTTTGACTGTTTCGAAATTGGGGGGTCTCACCGGTGTGGAGTCTACACACCAGGGGGTAGGAGCAGGGGGGGGGGGGGGGGGGGGTTGAGAGGGGAGGTGGGGAAGGCCCCAGCAGGGGTCCGTGGACGTGCGTGTCTGGGCGAGTGCCTTCGTCCGTGTCGATACAGACGTGAAGATGGTCGCTTCGGTTTTTGTCAGCTTTCAGTTTCTCTTTCCTGCAACTGGTGGCGTACTC
>NC_045163.1:22093597-22103597 GCF_900700415.2 Clupea harengus | reverse complement strand
ATGTGTCTTCCATCCAGTGTTTCTGTGGCAACCCAAATGGTATACGAGGTGACTCATTTAGGAGCTGAGTTGTCCCGGAACATGGCAGAAGGACTCAAAGGTTTTTTCGCCCCCTGCACCCTGTCCTTCTCACCAGGGTTTGTCTGTAATTCATCCATATTCAGTGTGTACAGCCTCGCTAGGAATTAAGTATTTCTCCTACCATTCTATTGGGAGATACAGACCAACTGGTTCCTGGGTCAGGTATTAAATTAGGCTTATAATGAAAGTGTGATCCTTCTTAAGCTTAATAAGATTACGAGGAAGCAGCACACTATAAACAACCACTTATCAAGTATAATTATGGATCTAGCTTGGTATACAGATGTTTGCATATAAACAGTGGACTCACAAGTGTACTACGAGACCACAGGCCTACTGGTAGTGAAGGCTTCTGAAAATAACAGACGCTGACAGACCTAGCCTTGAAATGCATTTGGCAGGGAAAGCAAAGCAAAGTGAGCACAGATACAAGATTATGCTCCGCCTGGGGCCCTTTCTATTATCTGCATCAGATTCCATTTCAGTAATGCAAATTTTGTCAGACTAGTCGCAATTAAGAAGGCGCATACAACACTCCTTCATTTTTCAAAATAGCGATAGCACAAAATAAATACCATCTGTAATACTCACTCGATTAAAATAATATTTTCTCCTATTGGAAAACAAATGTGCCACAATTACCTACGTGCTTGTGCTGCTGAGCATTTATGTAAAAGCTGCGCCTATTTGCTAGTGTATCTCAAGAGTTGGCTTGCTGTAGCTGCCCTACACAAACACAAACATGCTGTCAGATAAACACACTGTTTTACGTCTGAGGTTGCCCTCAGACATAGATCATCAGACAGAGGGATGAAAAGGAAAACATCAGTTTACAGTTGTAGGGGGTTTGTTTTTAAATAACAATACCCTATTATGCAGAAACAATTTGTTCTTTAGACAGAATTACATAAAATCTGATGCCAAATGTACTACTATGTAATGACATAATGTACCATGTAAGAGTTCTGACTTCAATGATAAAGAACAATAACCTTGCCTTGCACTGCCTCTGCTAAAGGATGTTTGTAAACGTACGTCTCTGCAAACATCTCTCCTTCAGCAGACATCAAGGATGCGGTGCTCTGATCACTGCAGGCAGGGTCCAGACGGAGGACAAGGGCTGGGGTCTGGTGGGCTCAGACGCTGGAGGGTGGAGAGCGAGGGCCCGGGGTTAAGCCTAGACCCTCGAGGATGATGAGGGTGGAATGTGGGAGTCTAGAGGATGAAGCCTAACAACTAGGAGCAAACAGGGACCACAGGCTGCGGTGGGAGGGCTAGTGGCTAAAGGCCTGGAGCTGGAGGGAAGGGGAGATGCTTTATTCTGGATGGGGGACGGGGACGGGGACTTAGAGCTGGGGGGCTGGGTCGGTGGGGGGGGGCGGAGAGGTCTGGAAGATGGGCATGGAGACTTGGGAAGAAGCCTGGAGAGGGACGGACAACAGAGGGTGTGGAGAGTGAAACATTCTGGAGGCTGGAAGGCCAGGGTGGAGACTGGAAACTGTCTGCCGCTCCTCGGGAGTGGAGCGCTTCGCTGCGCGGCGCGGCACGGCACAGTGCGGCACGGCACAGCGCTGCTGTAATCAGGCTCGGCTCGACGCCGCTCAGCCCTCCCCCACACCCCTGAGACGCTGGCACCGGCTCAAGCTCTCCTCTACGCAAATAAATGTTTATTCTGCGCTCTCAGACACTACCTCATGAGCCTGTTTGTTCAAAGGCACTTGTCCTGAATTCAGTAATTTATTCCACTAATATCTGTAGCTACCCAACCACTAAATAAACAAGCGCTCGTCTCGTTGGGGCAGTGTATATGTGTGTGGGAGAGTGGGGGGGTGGGGGGGTGGGGGTGGCGTGGGTGGTTGAGCAGGGCAACGTTGGTCTTCCTGTTTCTATTATTATTTATGATGTTGTCTCGCTGGACGTGGAAGAGAAGCGTTGAGGGCTGTGAAGTTTTCTCTCACACCTTTTGAACAGCCACACTTGTCCTCCCAGTTAGTCGCAGCTGTCCGTCAAAACAACTTCGCCATGGAAACCTGCCACAGGTGACACGTCTGACAAAACCAAATGTAATTATTTAAACACCTGATGAGATAATTATATGTGTACACAGACCGAAGCCTTTTCCCCTGGTCAGGTGCAAGGCAAAGCCCCAGCACTGCCAAGTCTACCGAAGAAGGAGAAGAAGGTCTTCTATTCAAAATAAAGCTGTCAGTTGAGACAAAGGGATTGTTTTTGACTGGCATGTGCATGGACTGAATTTGCCAGTGTGATGTTCCTGAACTACTGCGGGAACCAGAGCAGTAGCAGTGGCAGCAGCGGCACAGCAGACTGCTTCAAAAGGAGAGTGAAGTGGGGGGGGGGGGGGGAAGCCTGTTCTAAGTGGAAAGTGTCAACTCTTTTCTGCGGCGGTGCTCTTATGATGTTTGACAATAGAGTTATATTAGAGAGTTGTTTTTTTCTTCCCCGTCCTTCGCTTCTTGGCTCCCGATACTCAAGCAGCTCTCCATTGAGCAGAGGAGAAAAGCGCCCTGCTAATGGAGAGCCCATCACCATGCATATTAGCATTCTGCATTCAGCTCACAGTGGGAAACACATATGGTGGAACGAAAAACAGACCAACTCCTAAGTGATCGTTACATTAACCTGCCACACATCTCTTTGTAATGAAGGTCCAAATGTGAATATAACGACTCCCTGATTTTCTTTAAAAGAAGAGGGAGAAGAGAGGGAGAGGAGTTAATTATGTCGGAGATTTATACAAGGAGTAGTTACAGGAGGAGTCAGTAGCAATATGTAGTGTCGTCCAGGACCTCATCAGGCATTCTGACACCAGGCTACAGACTGTGAGATTATTTCTATCAGCTTTATTGCAAAATCATTAGATGGGAAATATACAAACTTTCCTGGGCCTTTGAAATGCCATTAAAAAAAAAAGATCTTTACCAAATTGCCCTATTTCTGTATAGCCAGATTGAATTGGGCATGGTAACTTTCTTTATATCTCTTTAATAAAAAAAGAAACCTAAATTAACTTTCCTTAAAAAAAATAAAAGTATGCACAGATTTCAAATTCAAACTCTTTCCATTTCAAATCGACAGATTTTCACTGAAGCATCAAACATGCAAGGCACACAAACTAGATGAGGGCTTTTGGCTATGGACCGCTTTTGGCTCAAACAAACACACACACATAACAAAAAAAATATATATATATCAGCCTGATTTAGCATTCCTGTGTGCAGAAAGAGGTCAGTGAAGGGCGTTTTTTTTGGGAGCCTCTGCTTTTGATGTCCACTACCTGCCTCTGCTTTGTCTGTGCCGATGAGCTCCACTCAGTCAGGCTGCACCTCTCAGCCAAACAGAGCCAAACAGAGGTGAGCCCGCAAACGAAAAAGCGCTTCACAGCTCGATCATCCGAAGGCAGAAAACACTTGAGGCGTCTTGATTGACCTTGAAGGAATTAAACACAAACACACACACAGGCACACATACAAATCATCATTATAAATTCAACCATGTGTTTCAGGGTGGGGGTGGGGATGGTGGGTAGGGGGGTGCAGCAGTAGTTGTGGTGGATGGTGGGTGGGTGAGGTGGATGTTGGCTGGGTGGGGGTGGGGGTGGGGGCTGTGTGTGTGTGTGTGTGTGGGGGGGGGGGGGGGTAGAATAATAACCTGGAGCAAATCACCTTCAGAGCAGCTAACTAATGCAGACTGGAGAACAGCGTGGGGAGAGAGAGGACTCCTCTGTGCCTGCGCGCTGGCCCAGAGCAGAGGGCATCTGTGTTGTTGCTGTTGGCGTTGACACTGTCCTCAACCCTCAGTACGTATATTAGGCCCTTCCTGCCTCGCATACACAGCCTCTTCCTGACAGTTTCTACAGGGATGAGAGTCCAGCTACACAAAAAAGATACACACACACACAAACTCGTTTTATATATGCAAACAGCAATATCCAATACATACCAACTTTAACATAAAATGTATTGACATTATTTCTCTGTTTATGTCTATACCAGACTGCGAAGAGCTGAGTTACTAGGAATACAACTAAGTGAATGTGTGTGTGTGTGTGTGTGTGTGTGTGTGTGTGTGTGTGTGTGTGTGTGTGCGCGTGTATGTGTGAGTAAGTCGTGCCTCTTTGTTTGAGCGCCAGCATAATAGCGAAACTGATCATTTTATAACCCAGTAGTGCTGTTTACCCTTGACCCCCTAACCAATAAGGAATGGCTTTGTGTATGGTAATGTATTATTTCAGCCTTGTTGTGTTTGGTAATGTCTTATTTCAGCCTTGTTGTGTCTAGAATCTGTGGTGATAAAACTTTCTTGAAATATTTTAACATAGTCACTGTAGAATAGTAAAATAAGTTATTTTAAACTGTGGGTAACTAAATGATATCCAATAGGGCTAACATTAAGCATTGGGAATAAGATAGGACACCTCACTTCTGAAGACGCTAAATGACGGGGAAATGGAGATTAACTGAACGCAGATCAACCTGACAAGTTCAGTTTCTTGTGATTTCAAAATGAAATAATTTTACAATCTTTATGTAATATTTAAAGTTACATATTGACACATAGGAATGTTAGGAATCATAATTGCGAGTCAATGGCTCTTTGACATTTTGCTGCCAATGGGCTACATAAAACGCTGACTTATATTATTAGGTTATCTTTACAATCCACGAGGCGCTTACGTGATGCAAGACACGACTTGAATATTCTTTTAAGAGCTTTCGGTTTCACACTTGCACTAAAGAGAGGACCATGAGCGCGCGTCGAATGAGGACACTAACATCCAAGAAAGTTCCTTGTGTTGCCTACATGCCGTTGTTCTGTAAACCAACAACGCAATTTACAATAACATAGTGCGCATCGGCCGCCGGCGTGACCAATAAAATAAATCCTTTGAGCAGGGCGGAGGAGGCGTCAGAAAATGTGTGACACCGAGCCGTACTTGATGTAGACTAGTTTCAGGAACTGAAGAGAAGGGCGTGTGTTATTAGTAATCAACCAAGCAGAAAGTCCCACAGTCGAACTGACAGCGAGCGGCATAGCAGGCAGACGAGGAAAGCAACTGAGGTGAACGGACGCGTTTTCCCTCATACTGAGCAAGCACTTAGATGGCAATATATGAAGACTCCATCTGAACAAACGGGATTTTAACATCGCTGTAAGTAGGCTATAGCTTCAAGACTGTATTTCACCACAGCTCTCCGCTCGGGATTTTACATAGCCTGGCTGTAAAAATTCTACTGTAGCTGACTGTACCTCATATTTCAAGAGATCATCACGGACGCCGAGCCGGCTCGCTCAGTGCGTGGGTAATGTAACTACGCGTATTTCATGTCACAATTCAGCGGTCTGACTAATCAGACATCGAGGACCACTGAGTCATTGGATTTTTTCATGCGAAGGTTATTTCTCATGCACCGGTGTTAGAAACTATTTATCGTAGTAGGCTGCCTGGGTTTTCCTGTCACGCAGCCTGAACGGATTCGGAGTAAGGTGGTTAATTCCTTGTAAGTTATTCAAATACTTTTAAGCGTATAGCTTTCATTAGGCATAAGTCACTTGTCGGAAGACTGGCGGATTTATAGCTGATGATGGTCGAAATAATTGGTGTGTATACGGTCGTGTTTTAATAGATCCACATTCCGCAAAGACGCGGGGAATGTATCAGAGGATTGAAGGGTCTAAGTTTCAGAATTGCTTTTTAGGTTACGTTTTATGCCATTCTCTCTTGTTGACAGTCAGTTTGGCGAAGCCTGTGTGGGTTGCCATTTACAGTAACCGATGATATCTGGGAAGTCCGATTCTTGTGTTTGTCAGAAATGCTATAAATATCTTTGAATTAGCCTATAAACAGGATGGTGGCAAATTCGAAGGCGCTCAAGGTCGAGTGGAGTACATACATTATGTGGTCTAAGCTAAATTAGTAAGGCGTAGAATTGTAAATCGTTGTAAAGTTGGAACATACAACGCTTTTTTCATCTTGAATCTACGTTACTGTGATGGAGAGGTTGTACTGAGGTAACCATGTTTAGTTATGTGCCAATCGTAATGCGCGTGTGTGTTTGTTTTTTAACAGGTATCTGAGATCAAGACCCTCCCCCTTAAAACTTTGTTGTCAGAAACTCCTGGCGCTCACACACAATGCACATGCGGGTCAACTACAGCCTCTGATACCTGCTAATCAGATTATGAGGATTTGCCAATACTGTGTCAATGACGGGTAAAATGGAAACACCCTTCTATCACGATGACACACCAAATGTGCCAAACTTTGGGCAGATGCCAGAGTACGAACGGTACCAGACCCACAAGATGATGAGCAAAAAGAACATGGCTGCCCATCATTTCTCAGGCGCTATGGGGAGCTCCTCGGGTCTGAAACTGCTTCATGGTCATCCGGGCAGCAATGGCAACATCAACCCAAACCACCTGGGGATTAACAGTAACGCCAACGGCACTCTAATGTCTCCCCAAGACATGAACCTTCTCAAGCTCTCCTCGCCCGACCTGGAGCAGCTCATCCTTCACTCTAACCAAGCTCCCAACGCCTCGGGGAACCCCTTCATGTACCGCAACGCGGCCACCAACGAGCAGGAGGGCTTCGCCGACGGCTTCGTCAAGGCCCTGGCCGAGCTGCACAAGCAGAACCAGCTGGTCGGGGGGCCGATGTCTCCATCCTCGTCCCTCCAGGGCTCCTACCAGCGAAACCTCATGGCAAGCGGGGACATGCCCATCTACACGAACCTGAGCAGCTACAACCCCAATGCCCTGACCATCTCGTCCTCGTATCCCGGCGGCCAGATCCCTTATACGTCGGCGGGGCACGGCGGCCCCGGGCACAGCGGGCACGGCGGGCACAGCGGGCCGCCCCAGGGGCACCACCCACACGGCCGCGGCGGCATGGACGCGCCCCAGACGGTGCCCGAGGTGCCCCACCCGCCCGGCGCCGACCCCACCAGCTCGCCGCCGTCGCTCTCGCCCATCGACCTGGAGACGCAGGAGCGCATCAAGGCGGAGCGCAAGAAGCTGCGCAACCGCATCGCCGCCTCCAAGTGCCGCAAGCGGAAGCTGGAGCGCATCTCGCGGCTGGAGGAGAAGGTGAAGGTGCTGAAGACGCAGAACTCTGACCTGGCCTCCACCGCCAGCATCTTGCGCGAGCAGGTGGCCCAGCTCAAACAGAAAGTCATGAATCATGTCACCAATGGCTGCCAGATAGCAGTCAGCTCTGCAAGCATGGCCAAAAGTGGGGAGAGCACCAGCTGCTGAAAACAATGGAGACAAGGTTTCTCTCTCTCTCTCTCACTCACTCTCGCTCTCTCTCGCTCTCTCTGTGTCTCTCTGTCACTCTAGCTGTCATTCTCTCTCTCTCTCTTTTCTCTCCCTTTTATTCTGCTGTCACTGTTTGAGTCAGGGCTGTGGAGAAATGACAGTGTAAACAGTGATTAGTGATGGCAACCGAGGTGAACCTACTGAGAGGTGCAAGAGAGGGGGAAACCCCTTCTGTTCTGATGCTGACGCCTCACTGACACGAAAAAGAAGAGAAGGAGAAAGAGAGGGAGAGAAGGAGAGAAGGAAGGGAGGGGAGGAGAGGGAGCTCAGAGGGACATTTTAGGACACTTGACTCCTGGCTCCTCGCAAATGAATCATTGGAAACACAGTAAATACTCCTTGCAATGTAGGAGCACTGCGGGATTATTAAGAGATGGTATGGTTCAAAGGGAAATGTCCTATACAAACACACACTTCACACACGCACACACACACACACACACACACACAAGCACACCTCCGAGATAAGAGTGAGGACTGTGCTTTATTGAATGGCACTTTGCACTCGTTCAGGTTAGCTGACACAGGGGCACCGGAGCGACCGGCCAGGTTCACTGCAGCCCTGAAGAATATCATAGCCAGACACACACACACACACACACACACACACACACACACACACACACACATACACACACAGCCGGGCCTGCACCTCGTGAGTGACGCAGTCTTTTCAAACATCATGGATTCACTGGGGGACAGAGAGAGTTGACTCAGAGTGGGGATTCCTCACACACACACTCACAAAAAAAAAAAAAAAATGATCGCCCCCCCGAGGACCCTGATGAGACTTTTTCAACCCCAGCTCACGAGTGAATCAACCCACTCTCCGCATCTCTGTGTCGGGGGGGGGGGGGGGGGGGGGGGGGGATATGAGAAGGGGAAATGGCTGGGGTTTTTTTTTTGGTTGGTTTTTGAAACCCAAGTTTTCTTTCATGTTCAGTTTTCTGGTCAGCTACGCAATGAGTTGCAGGGTAAACGTGTGCTTAATTACGTTTTGAAATTATATGCACTAGAGTCGTGGAGTTGACTTTCAAGACATTTCAAAGTGACCAGCAGCAGAAAAAGCTTGCGTGGGTGTTGTAAAAGAAACCTGAAGTTTTTTGCACCTAACGGATGTTGCAACAGAAGCTTCAGGTATTAGAACTTGGACAAAGTATACCCACGTTAACCGAGTTAGTTGGCTGTGTCGTGATGTAGTTACCAGTGCAGATTCTTCTATTTTGTCTAAGTCATCATGTCTCAACAATCCAGTGGAGCATATTGTTAGTATGTTTGTTTGTTTGTTTGTTTTACTATTGTGCAATTTGTGAATATTGACAAAAAAAAAATACCTTTTTACGACAGAAGTGGAACTTTCAACTTTTTAAATGTGTACTAAATGACTATGTTTATTTTGAGATTTAGAGTAGTTTTGAAAAAAGAGAGAGCATATTTAAACTAAATAAATCTGTACGGCCTGGACTTTATAACTGTGCAACACCAGAGCACTATCGATGGTACTTTGACTTCTGGTTGAGCCTGAGTAAAATGATTCTGCATTCCAAGACAAAGACCTTTTGCACTGTATATCCTCGTCATTAAAGATACACCTTTAATAATGTGTTAATACAATGCTTTTATCATGACGGCGTGTATTAACCTCAAGCAACAGTGTGCTGGACTGCCACTTTAAGCCACATCAGTTCTGTTTATTTAAGTTTTTTTTGTGCTAAGAGGAAAGAATACTGAGATACAGAAAGGGAGAATATTATCATATTAAGAATCACGTTTTGGGTTACAACAAGAAAGCCAGTCTGAAAAAAAAATTGAAAAGGGCTTTTCAAGTAATAGTATTTTCTTTTTTTCTTTATTTTGTTTTGTTTTGCATTGTCTGGTTTTTATAAGATTTTTCAAAGGCAATTTATTTATGCAAAAATTATCTATACTATTTATGTCGTTTGTGTAAAGGAACTGTACAGGTTGAATTACCAGTGTCTTGTTGACACTCTGTTGGGACTTATATTGCACATAAATCATAACATTAAATGATGTCTGATATTTAACACAAATCTCTCACATGAAATGTATACAACAGTATACAACCTACTCGTTTTGAAAACTACTTGGTATTTTTTATTTTTTTTGTGGATTCCTGAAAAATAAAACTCAAGATTGTCTCTATGAAACTTAAATCAGATTATCCATCTTCAGATCCTTGGCAGTGTGTCAGTTTAAACATTGGCTACCGTGCTGTAACATGGCTAACGTTGCATTTCAGTTAAAGATTGTGCAAAGGGAGAGCTTGCTTTTTCAGATATTACTGATGGCTTCAATAATCTGAGCAGATCTTTACAGTCTTTACATAACATTCTTTGTGCACTGAATTGCTAATGCCTTTCATATACAATACAGAGATATAGATCAAGTATTTATATTATATATATATATATAGCTATATTCTTATCAATCTGGAGGGAATTCATGGAAATTGTTATAGTAGATTACAGAATTTTGAGTGTCAAGGAAATATTTATTTTTAAAACTTGAAAAAGGCTTTTAAATGCCAAAAGCAGTTATATTTTTGTACAATTTTTTG
>NC_045163.1:21963597-22088597 GCF_900700415.2 Clupea harengus | reverse complement strand
GTGGATTCTCTCCCCAACCCAGAAACGTCTCTGGTGCGCACACACACACACACACACACACACACACACACACGCACAAACCATTTTATTTGCCACAATTCTGTGACTTTACACATCATACAATGTTTTTTTTTTAATGGAAGTGCAAATTCAGAGTACTTCCATCAAGGCTAGCCTCTAAAACCTCCTGTTCCTAGTTCTCCACACCCTTGAATGAAAGGCACTTTCCTACACCATAGAGTGGTTGTTTTGGTGTCATTTTGAGTCATTTTGTGCAAGATAAAAGAGGAAGAGGAAGAGGAAGAATACAACAAAGCCTAAGATGGAGAAGAAGTGGACAGAAAAAGAAGAAGAACAACGGCGACAAAAAAGGACATCAGTAGATGAGAAGGGCTCCCATGTGAAGGGCTGACCTGATGCGAGGCGAGGACACAGCAGGGAGAGTTCAGCACGGCCAAGCGAGGGCACAAACCAGACCAGCCTGCCCAGCGAGGACACAAACCTGCCCGCCAGCCAGCCAGCCCAGTGTTCATTCACCACATCAGACTCCGGGCATCAGGTAGGGGGCATCAGACCACATCTCGCTCCCCACCTTCCCCTATTTGCGTGTGCCTCTAATCACCATAATGACCCGAGTGGCAAATGCCATTACGTCTCAATGTGCAAACACGGGGGAGGAGATGTTCGGCCGGGCATGACTACTGTTGCAAGTCACCCGGCAGAGTGGTAAAAAGGGAGTCATGGAGAGAACAGATTGGTTTCATTGACTGGTTTTCTGATTCAAACACGTGTGTCCTTTATTTTGTTAACTGAGGGGTACAAACCACCAATGGAAAGGCTTCCAATGGACTTAGTAGATTCACTTCCATTGGAGAGTTCAGTAAAAGCATTTAGCCATTGAATGTAATCGAGTTCCATTTGACTTATCTAAAATGGATTGACTAAATTCTGCCATGTTGTAAAACTACAGCCAATTAAATTGAGAAGCCTTGACACATAAACACGGCTGTTTTGACAAAATATCATCTCCTCTTACACGGGGTGCCCCCTATTAGCCGGAATCCTCAGGGATGCTGGGGAAGATATAGTCCAGCACAGAGTGTGTGTGTGTGTGTGTGTGTGTGTGTGTGTGTGTGTGTGTGTGTGTGTTTAGTGCACTCCACAGCTCTCTGCAGAGGGACACCAGCGCCCTTGACCCGCAACACTGGTTCTGATTAGGAGGAAATGTGTCTCTTATAGCCGAGGGCCTTAGGGCCGGGTCCAGTTTCAGATTCTGCTTTCCCTTCCTCTGCCCTCTCTGTTGACCGTGTCAGTGATTATTTTGCACTTGGCTCAGATAACCTGACCCCCATAGCCTTGCAGGTGAAATGAAGGTGGAATCGACCCAACCCTCTTATGATCAGATTAAGGGACAAGTGCGGGTCTTGCGGCCTGATGTGATGTCAGTAACATGGAATTCCTTAATAGAATAGAGATTAAGCAGTTTACCGTTTTAAGATAATTTTTGGGGGAATTTGTGGTGCTTGTTACACATTAGATGTCACACTTCCAGAACCACTAAGGTGACAATCAGTCATCAATCACTCATCAATCACTCATTCGATGAAAAATCAGAGAATGAAATGTAACACCCACCGTTAACGGCTAAACCTATTAGTAAGAACATTACCATAACAATGTATGTGGTAAGAATATCAATTGTTTTAGGACATAAAACAACATGACATGGCCGTTGACATCCAACTCAGTACCTCAAGACCCACCAACTTCCATAGAGGGGAAGCACTGGGCAAACACTTTTTTCAAATTTCGCATGAAATTACATCAGCTGTAGTTTAGAAGTCCCCTCCACTTCACACTGCAGCCAGCAGCCAAGCCAAGCATAACTCACCCACGGCCTTTTGAAAGTCCCCCTACCACCCTTTAGTCATATCTTTCTTAGTAAATACCTTTCATTTTAATACCGCCCCTGCTTCCTCAGGGTCAGAGCAGGAGAAGCATGTGGAGCAGCAGACATATGGAAGAAAAACGTGAAGACCATAGAGAAATATGGAAAGGTAAAAGAAAAGCGTGAAGACCATAGAGAAATATGGAAAGGTAAAAGAAAAGCGTGAAGACCATAGAGAAATATGGAAAGGTAAAAGAAAAGCGTGAAGACCATAGAGAAATATGGAAAGGTAGAGCACTGTAAGTGAAAGAAAAGCCTTAGATTAATACAGATTATCTCCTATGTCATCATGTAGAATCATAAAGAAGTTTTGAAAAGTATAATGTAGTTAACAGTAGTTAGAATATGTTATGAAGAGAGGTGCATCCGATATCATACATCACTATTGATATCTTGGTACCTGACACAGTGTCACATAAATGCCATGAAATGACAAGAAAATGAAGAAGTCCACAATTATTTCCTCAGTAGTTTGTGAATCACTACTGCTGTTCATAAAACAATGAATGGGAATTTTTTCTCCTACTGTGATATTTGGCTGGGGAATTCTATCTACAGGTAGCCACAACAGGCTGACACGCTCCAAAGGAGAACTTTACGTGAGAATCAACTGACGAGCATCATTATGAAATTGCAGAACTGGAACAAGGTTTGTCCACAGAAAAACTGAAATTGACAACTGAACCTTGAGAGCGGTGATGGTTTTGATGCTGGAATTATCTAAAAGTGAAAACAAGACCAAACCACGGGGCCAGAACTGAGGACACTAATTTCGGCAATAGGACGGGGGGTAGTGAAAACATAAAACACTTCTGGTCTGATGATAAGGGCCTGATGAATTGTGGGAGCATCTCTGCAGTTGGACAACAAGGACAGCTGCCCGCCGAGGCGCTGACTAAGTAGCTCTAATCTATGATCTAATCCGATTGGTTGTGCTGAAAAGTATTATCGAACGCATCCCTGTGCAGGAAATGATAGGATAAATCAAGGTCGAGTCTGTTTTCCTGTCCGCGTGGCTCTGATTTATTTACTATCACACTCGAGCAGGACCACGTCACTGCGTGTCTGTATTAAGAGACCTTTTCTTAACCCCTCCAGCCACCTGTCATGCAAGACACTACCCCTCCATTTATGCATCAGAAGTGATACGACCATTATGACCACAACTGCAGCATTTAAAGGCACAGTGCCTCGTTATTTCATCTAAAACTGAAAATGTGAAACATTTGATATGATATTTTGCCCATAGGCTGTTCTTAATATGTAGAACCAAGACAGGGCATAGGAGCCAAAATGTTCAACTAATATCATGTTTTCCAAAGAAAACAATCGAAATTAAGTTTGTGGTTAAGTTGTCACTCATACCATTCACTGTTCAGTTATTTAAATTAAGACTTCTTTTCCACTGAATCATGTCACATTAAGTTGTTTAACCAGTATCTTGTTCAACCTGAGAAACCGGTATGATTAAACGACATTCACAAGAAATCCCATAAATTCATCAGTCACGTTGGCCCCAATAGCGAAAGGCTGGCATCTTTGAAAAAAAAAAAAAAAAAGAAGTACACTTGCAGATAAATGATTCTAATACTCCATTTAGCCTGCCACTCCTTGGCAATTCACTCAGACAAAGGCACATTTGGGTGTGTACTCCTCTGACCCTGGGCTACCAAAGAGCCTAATCTAGCAGGTGGGTGACATGCACTCCTCCCCGCCCGCTGATAAACACTGAATAGTGTCGGGAACCAAAGGCTCCTGTCACCCTGAGCGTGTGGGTTCTCTTTTATTAACTCTTAATTGTTTGAGTGTGTGTGGGTGTGTGTGTGTGTGTTCAGTGTGACTGTGGGACTGCTGAGCGTGTGGGTTCTCTTTTATTAACTCTTAATTGTTTGTGTTTGGTGTGCCTCATCCCTGCACAAAAGCACCCGGGGAGAATTTCACGGTAAACACACCAGGCTGTTAATAGGTGTCCACCTTCAGTGACTCGCATGCAACACAAGGTCAACGAATTAAACATTTACAGTGAGAGAGTTAAAGATGCAGTCCACGATTCTGGTGAAAGGTTGCCGATATTTGAGCTGAAAAGGCAATCAAATTACACCCCCTCCCCATCCATGTTCCTGAAGCGTGTTGATTGGCTGGAATTGTTTATGGCTCGGTCCAAGCCACTATGTTTGTTGCCCATCTAGAGCTAGGACTGTGAACGAACGCCAGAGTTCAGCTAGAGTACCGTGAGGAGCAATTTTTTGAATTTGACAAAAAGTGTATCGGATTAGAATCACGGATCTCAAATTTAAGGTGTGACGAACTGCACAAGGCCTCCGCTGTTAAACAAAAAAGTGAAAGTGTCCACGAGTATGTGTGTGATAGCACAGTGATGCAGAAGTTATCTTCACGTTATCTTTACTGTATTCATATATTACATCAGTTTCAGCAGCACCTAGTGCATTTCCTCAAAAGTGCCTATCAGCATGCTCTTCTTATCACTGGTTCCCTTTATCAATTTCCATTATTACTCATGTCATGTTTATTCTCACAGAGACACATTGTGTGTGTGTGTGTGTGTGTGTGTGTGTGTGTGTGTACGTGTACGTGTGTGTGAACATGTATGTGTGTGTGTTGCATTGAGATGCGTCGGCTTTATGTGTGTGTGTGTGTGTGTGCGCATGCTTGTGTGTGTACTTGGGTGTGTGTGTGTACTTGTAAGTGTGTGTGTGTGTGTGTGTGCATGTGTACTTGTACGTGTGTGTGTGTGTGTGTGTGTGTGTGTGTGTGTGTGAGATGATCTTTTAATTAGTTATATCATCCTGAACCAGTTATGGTCCTGGGCCCAAGGTCCTAACCCTGCTTCTATCCCTCCGTCAGTTTATAATTAATTTCCTTAAAGTCAGGCACACAGCACAGGTCACTTTGAAGCCAAGGGACCCATGTATATCAGGCTCAAGTCTTCACCACATGCCGCTTTGAAATGCAAGTCCTCTGTGTCTGTGAGTTCAATTATGCTCCATATTTATTTTTACAGAATTGATTAAATTATGGCTTTAGAAATTACCTCATATTTTAAAAGCGACAGTTTTGCTTTCATGACATGCGCCTCGGTTTTAATGCTAGCTTAGTCCATGTATCAGATTTATCCAAATATTTTCTTGGTTTCCATGGGTAACCCAAACTTGATAGAAAGCACCACTCTAAAATGTGCTCGAGCAACAGCAAGGGGGACGCTCAATGAAAATAGGTTTTCTTATCAAATATCCGGAGTATTTTACTAACATTTATTTTAAAAAAAAACATATAGTCAGTCACCATGAAGGCTATATACGTGTAAATATGATCACATGCTATTATTAAACTGAAATGAGTAAAACTATTAGCCACCAAATATTAAGTGAAAGAGGTGGATACTTAGCATTTTCACTTTAAATATCTATTCTTTCCTTAACAAACGTATGCTGAATAAATCCAAATGTTATATAACAGCAGCTAAATCAGTCATGACATTCTTCAACACCTTGTGGGCAGACTAGTATTCTGTTTTCTTATGTTACACACATACAGTGCCAAGCTATTCACGCCAGCCTCTGATACAGTCGGCAGCACTACGCTAGCGCCTTGTTGGCATGGCACACTGTTGTTCCAGAATGTCCCCCGAACCCCACACACTGCCTGTGACATCACTGCGCGATTATTTGGCAGCTGGGCCAATGCCTCTGTAATGTGTAATGGAATAAGAGGGCCTTGTGCTGGCCACAGCAAGCAAAAACACATCTGAAAGCTGTTATCAGCTCCAATGACATCAGCTTCCCTTGGCCGCGACTCCTCTGAGCTCATTCCCTCAGCCCCGCGCTCTGTGCGCAAGCGAGCAACTGGCCACACAGCACACACACACACACACACGCCCCCCCCCACCCCCATCATTCCCCTCCCTTACGCCCGTGCCTGTGCCTGGCGTACGCTCAGTGGCAGGGGGGGTTACGAGTCCACCCAGAGCGCCCTGGCACATTTCTGCCAAGGCACACCTCTGCTTGTTGGGCTGAGGCGTTGTGGGTGTAGCCCTTAAGAGTGGCCATTTGGCTCGTTGCCGCACATAGTCCTACGGTGTTGTGATGTTTTCAGGCTTACGTTCGACATCAATCTTCAAGAATGCCACGAGGAAGAGGAAGAGGAAAAACAGACAATGAAGATGAATGGGAAAAAATCCTAAAGACTTCCACCATTGGCAATTACTCATTCAATTCAATACATCAGCCAGACGAAGACTCACCAGTGGGTGGAATTGTTTACATGGAAAAAACGGCTAAATAAAAGGGATGGTGTTCCTTCAATCCAGAATCTCAGGCAGTTTTCTTGGCAGTCTCCCATCAAACTGCCTTACGGCAGTCAAATCCCAATGAGCAACTCCATTTAATCACTGCCTTTGCTGCTGCGGCCCAAAACAGGTGACTCGGGGTCTTACGCTCTGCTTTGGCATTGGCTGTTGCTAGGAACACAAATAGGATACAATTCTCTGACCAGAACACAGAAGCCACACTCAAGACAAACTCATTCACCAGTGGCTGTTTACAACACAAATGGTCTACACTGAAATGAAAGGCCACACTCATTTTTCCATCTGACAATCCCACCTAAAAGAGGTAGTCACATAACTGAGATATTTCTTTGGATGGCCTTGCATGGAAAGACAGCAAAATTATGACCTTCAGAAAACCAAAGGTCCTTCGCAACATATATTTTTATACCGTGATGGCCACCCATTGTGGCAAACAAGAACAGACAAACCAGCCAGGCTGGATGAAAGCACCAATTATCAGTCTAGTTCCTCATCCTTCTGGGTAAAAAGGGAGGAGGCAGAGAAGAAAAGACTACAGTATTTGCTACACCTGTCCAATTGAAACACATTCTGCACTATGTTCATCACTGAAGAAGGAAAACTGTGATAACCCCTTTCCCCCTTTTTTTTTTTGTTACTTTGCAAACAAACATTTTGTGTTCCTGTAAAAATAAACTTTTAAAAAATGGTCTTTTATTTTAATTTGAAAAGTGTGTGCCTGGAAGCTTGTGGGGTGTTGCAGCTAATCAGATTAAGTGGGCTTTAAAATCCTTGCCAGCCTTAAATGTGACGCAAACTCGCCCGCGGCCCCGCTGCACGGAACAGGCATGACTGTGTAGGAAATGCCCATTACTGCATATTCTTGTGCGTCTGGATTTGTGGAATGCAAATGAACTGGTGTTTCACCAACAGCGAATGGAGAGGGCTGCTGCCAGGAAGTCGGAGAGGCAACGGCAGAGCCACGAAAAAAAAAAAGAAACGCTTGTATCTCCTCCCGGCTCCAGCTAACGACTCCTTCCTGCCTTACTCCATGTAGATTTATTCTCACTTCTGCTGCGTTTGAGCGCTGTGCTTCTGGGTACCCCGTTTGTGTGTGTGTGTGTGTGTGTGTGTGTGTGTTAAAACAATCAGGATTAATTAGGCTTGTATAAATGAGGGAAAACCTTGACTAAAATTCTTGTTACATGAAGGAAGAGAATAGCTGGGCATTAACACAACTAAATTGTCCAGTCTCATAGGGTCTTCACGAGGCCATACATTATAATGCATACAGTACACAATGCCTTTTTTAAATGTTTGACCTCAATTTTCAAAATCCAATTTTCAGAAATCCATATAAAGACATGTATCTGTTCATACTCAGCTTTATATTTGTTTTATTTTGGTCTCCATCATAAAAATGTTTTATTACATTAAATACATTTCTGCCATCACATGGCTTTTGTTATTTCTTGGTTACCATGCATTCTCTTGATGTGATTTCATCAAAACAAACCCTATTTTTGATATGGCCAACCCTACTCTTTCTGACTAGAATAACTCAAAGTAAAGTTTTTTTTTTCTATCAACAATATGAGAAACCATACACACAACACTGATAACTCTTTGATATCATAAATGTGGAAAATACTACTTTCTTTTCTCTTTAGCCTCTACATCATAAATGTATAAACACAAACATATACCCTCAGCTCTTTCACGAGAGTGACTTCTGCCACTGTCAGTTCTCAAAACTTCCTTCAGATGTAGCAGCAGTGCATGCATCACCCGACACGTTTCAAGAACGACAGCTCAAAACATGCTTTTCTGATGCAAGGCCAAATGCTTTGTAGAGCCAGCCACATGGTAGTTTGTGGATGAACGATTTTTCATATCTCCGCAGAGGTCTATACACACACTCATCAATGACTACACTGGCGGGAAAGCAGCCGCACCTGGGCCAGGTGTGACCCGGATGCGGCCCCGATCCCACTTTGAACTCCACTGCTATCTGATATCTGCTATCAGGTGGAGACGTCTCTCTGTTATGCATGAGCAGCTCAGCACAGTCATACACTGCCCTGGGAGAGAACAGAGAGAGAAAAGGGTGGAATTGAAAGGGTTGACAGATGAGTGTGTGAAAAACTACAGGTACGAGCTCCAGAGTATGTATTTAACTGAAAAAAAAAAGAAAGGAACAATATCATGAATAGGCTAGGCATTTATAGAGAAGTGCACTGGAGTGAATAAGTGTGTCACAGCAAAAGGATAACCATCAGCGTTGCTGTTACAAGTCAGCTGGGGAGAGTTACTCAAAGCCTCTCACAAGTCCATGTCAGATGTTGAGCAAATGAACAGAGCTGTCGCCTGGGCTTGTGCGATTGACGCAAATGATGTAGCAAGTTATCCGGAACAGGAAAAACCCCAGCTTTTCTTTTTTGCTCAATTCCTGTTGTGCAAGATTGCGTGTGAATAAAAACACAGATTCCTCTACTCCCCGGTAAGAGAAGCTAAAGTGGGTACAGTGGAGAAGACCATGAGTAGCTCAGCTAGTTGATCCGTACAGATTCTTTAAAATCAGCCTCTCTCACACAATCACCCTGGAAGTCCCCCCCCCCCCTTCATTTAACAATGACACACACACACACACAGAGATACAGTATATGCATAATCCCCCCTCCCCAGCAAACAAAAATTCCTTCAAGACTAAAGAAAACTAAGCCACAAACCGTCTTATTTGCTTTTAGCTCATCTGACCACGCAAGGAAACTTTTTGGGGAAAAAAACATGTTGACAAACTGCGTGAAATTTTGTTAAGATGTTGCAAGCTTGCATCATTTAATAGGAACACCTCTGAAAAAACACCTCAGTCTGCACTGACCCAAAGTGCTACCCCAACATGAGTAATTATCAGACACTTTGACAAAGCTGGGTGACTTTGTGAGACCTAGGTACTTCCTAGTGTAGGTGGCTATTACAGTAATTATATGTCAGCAGAGAAATGCAAATGAACATGTGATTAATCCCTCCCTTCATGTAGTGTAATTTGTAAATGCAGGGATTGTGAGCAGTAGGAGATTTACAGAGGAGATTTAAATAAATCTTTTTCAAAGTGTCAAAAGCAAGTGACTTTGTTCTGGTGTTATCACTCATAATTATAACATTTCTTTCCTAATTAAGCCAAGCTTGGTGGCTAAGCCTAAATTTTATAAATACTTTCAAACACAAGTAAATAAACCATAAAGTAGAAAAGACTATTTGCTATACACACAGTGCTGCAGTGGAAGAGGAGGGTGGGTGAAAACAACATGGGGAGCAAATGTTTTTTTCCCATAATGACCATGTTACCAACCAAAGCGAAATAATGTGTAAAGTTTACCATTGCTCATCAAATTGAATTACCGGACTTGTGTAACTGCGGGCGGCTAGTGGTTGATTTGTAACATACATGTTCACATACACAGAGCTTTTTTTTAATGTCATACTGCCCCTCTGTGGATAAAAGTTGTAATGCAGGACGTGTTTATGCTTTTGCTCTGATGTGCGGGGAGATGGTGTTACTGCTGTTTACAGAGAAGACATTACAACAACTACTATCTCTATTCCTGCTGCTCATTCCTTTGAACACTTTGCCTTCAAACTCTCCGGTCCCACTCCTCTGGTCAATGCCATAACCTACTGCCCCCCCTCTCTCTGATTTATCTGATTTCTTGACCCAGCTATGTGCCATCTCACCTTCTGTTCTCCTCCTAGGTGACTTTAAAATCCATATTGACGACACTGACTGTAGACTTGCTATAGAACTCCTGGAACTGTTAATAATAATAATAATAATAACAATAATAATAATAATAATAACAATAATAATAATAATAATCCTTTAATTTTCCACAACATATGAACTTGCCCACTCAACTTGCGTGGTCACATTCTAGACTGCCCTCCTGCTCTACAAAACATAAACTCTCCAGCTTCAACCTCAATATCTCTGACCACCTGTCAATCAGTATAGACATCGATATCCCAATCCCCATCCTAAAAGAAAAACGCAAAATATCCTTCAGAAATCTCAAATCTCCCTCTCCCTCAGCTCTCTTGCCACTGAAATGTTTGCCTCCCCTCCCCCACCGCTTAGTAATCCCTCTGATATTGTCAAACTATTATAATGACACGCTCTCCACCTGTCTTGATCAGCTGGCTCCCATTACATCCAAAATAGTCTCATTCACACACCTGAACTCCACCAAATGAAATCCCATAAGAAAACGGGTCCAACAGTACATCTTCAAGCCTACTACCCTCAACAGTACCCACCACAGCCTGGTCCACCTACTACTCAGACCGTACACATTCTGGCTCCACCCACCCAACGGCTCTCTTCTCCACAATACACAAACTCCTCAAACCCAGTGACAACACCTCCAGAGCCTCCACAGTTAACAAGTGCAACTCTTTCCTTTCATTTTTTTTTCAAACTAAAATTGACGCCATCTGACCACCACTCCTGCACTCTCCATCTCCCCACCTGCCGCCCCCCCCCCCCCCCCCCCCCCCCCCCATTTACCACTGTCTCAGTTCTGCCCTGTGTCCCCAGCTGAACTGTCTGAGTCTGGGGTAGGAATGAGAAGCTCCACCTGTGTTCTGGATTCCATTCCATTCAAGGATTGTTTCCCAGCTAGCTCCTCACTCAGCACAAAAACAATGAACTCCTCCATCACCTCTGGCTCAGTACCCCAAACACTCAAACTGGTTGCCGTCACCCCCATTCTCAAAAAACCCAGACTCGATCCTGACATCGTGAGTAATTACCGGCCCATCTCCAATCTCCCTTTCAGTCAAAAATACTGGAGCGTGTCGTCGCCACCCAACTCAAAGGCCACCTTACCTCCAATGCCATGTTTTAACCATTTCAATCTGGTTTCCACTCACAGTATAGCGCAGAATCAGCCCTCCTCAACGTCACCCATGACCTCCTCCTCTCCTGAAACTCTGGTGAGTTCAGCAGTCTCATCCTCCTCGACTTCACTGCAGCTTTTGACACCATCAATCACACCAGCCTTCTCTCCTTCCTTGAATCCTCCCTCAACATCACTGGCTCTGCCCTCTCCGCGCTAAGGTCACGTCTCACAAACCGACAACAGTTCCTCAACATCAACATCTGCACTCAGGGTTCGGTGCTTTGTCCTCACCTAGTCATCCTCTACATGCTCCCCCTTGATAACATCATATGTGGTCATGGTCTCCACTTTCACTGCTATGCTGACGACGTCCTGCTCTACATCTCCACCAAATCAAACACCACTGCAACTCACTGCACTCTGACCAACTGTATTCCTGCAATTACATCATGGATGCAAGCTTACTTATTCAAACTAAACTGTGATAAATAAGACATGGGCCCAGTTTTCGGATAGTCTTTTTTGCTTAAGAAGGTTCCTCCTGAGTGAAATGACCCAGATGTAGCTAAGTGGCAGCCAAGAGCTAGTCGAATTCTCTGAAGGAAAGGTGATTCAGTGATTCCTTTCCCATCACCTTCAGCATCCTTTACGAAAGGAAAGGGGATTACATCGCCCCACAATTCCTTGCAGCAGCAGCAGCAGCAACAACAACAACCGATCAACGTGACGCACATCCATAACACCCGCCTTCGCATAATTACTAACAGTCCGATTCTCTTAGCACCACGGTTGTCTTTTCTTAAGTCCTCATGACGTTTTCAAAGAAAATTGGTTATGAAAAGACAATAGGACGGACTATCCGACAGCTGCTATGATCACAGCCGTCCCAAATCCCTCACACACAAAAAACCATAACTTCTGCCTCACCATCATAACTCTAGTCTCCCTCCCCACGCACCTGCAACCTCTGAGTCATATACGCCAAACTCCTGTCCATACCCCTCGGAACCAAGCACCGGGGTGACCCCCTCCCTCTGGAACTCTTTCACATCCGAGACTGCACCGACCTGTCCATGTTCAAACCACTTCTCAAAACCCACCTCTTCAGAACTGTTAACAATTAATGTGGTGTGTTATGTGTTCTAATTGTATTGTTTCTTTTGATTATTTTGAATGCATTTAAAGAGTATTTGAGTACCCCGAAATGAGCTATATAAATATAATGTATTATTATTTTCGGCAGACTAGCCCATTAATATCGGTTACATCAGTGTCGTGCAGTAGATTCAGTGTATTTCGCGTGAGTCATTTTCTCCAGTGGGCCTGGCTACAAAACTAGGCTATATGAGCAGTTCACTTGATTTACATCTGATTTCTTGAAACTGCATCAGTTAGTCTTGGCAATATTGTCATTTTTGTTAGTGTCATATTGATAAAAATCCCTTTTACTCAGCAGAGATGAACTTTTCAGCGAAGAGATTACTCTTGTAGGCCTGCAGTTCTACACGTTTTATGAGACAGCTGTTCTGTGCTGGTGAAATCTCAAACTGTGTCTCCTGTCTGACGGTTCCTGTTCAAACACGTTAACCTCACAACAGGTAGGCCTATTATAAAATATATATAACATAATATATCAAATAAATATATTTAACCAACACCGACCTGTAGCAAGCCCAGCTCTCTATTCGATTCCACGTGTTTTCTCTGTCAGTCAATGTGGCAACTTTAAATTCTTGAATGGTAAAACAAATTATTTAAACACCCACTATACTGTTGCTAACTACGGGGCTGCGGGAACATCCTGCTCATTCATCAGTCTGGTGCAAAAAAGATGAAAGTAGCTGATAAAAATATTACGACGGGGCAACTTTCTCCTGTTGAGGATAACTTATTTTTATTTACATCCGACAGCATGTCACGTTATGTGGAAATCCTTCACTCACACACACCAATCTCGGCTCATATAGATGGTCATGTGACTTCAATCGAAGCCATTTCAGCCATTTTGGATACTGGATGGCACCTCTTCAGTGGAGGACAAGTAAATAAACGTCAGATTGAAAAACGATATCGTTATCCAAGGTTGTCATCATCTGTGGCACCGCGATCGAAACAATGGTTCAATCTTGTTCAGCGTACGGATGTAAAAATAGATACCACAAAGACAAAAATATCTCTTTCCACAAGTAAGTCCAACTCCATGGTCACTTGCTGATGGCTGGCTAATATCTCGCACTCTGCTAACACAGTTGCTGTGATCTTTCCACCACGTCCTCGCAATATTGCAAAACCATGTGGTCAGCTTAACTTCTGAGTCTGTGCCCCGCATGTGACACCCAGTTGTTGTGACAAAATGTCTTGCTGTTTTCGCTGCCCCCGAAATGTTTTGATTTTGGTTTAGTGATCATGCACAACCGAAATGTATCTTTCGTCTAGGTTTTAGGCTATGGTAGGTAAAGCATATTGACATTTACGTCGAGACTCTTCGGAAATCTGTCGTTGGTTATGTTCATGAGTTTGACTATGACTAGTAACGTTAGTTATAACTAGTCACGCACGGTGATTCCCTTCCAAAAAGAATCACGGAAATAACAAATTTGATGGCCGGTAAACATCAACTTCAAAATGTCAGTTAAACTATAATAACTCTCAGATCATATCTGGATGGGTCATATAACAAAGTAATTTTTTCTGTCAGACTTTCAGTTCTGTATTTTCTTTCTAAAACCTTAGATTCCCACTTGCAAGGCCAGATGTTTGTGGAAAATGGGTAGCAGCGATGAGGAGGCACAATTTCAAACCTACCAAATACAGCAACATCTGCTCCCAGCACTTCGCCAAAGACTGCTTCAAACGCGAGTGCAACAACCGTGTGTTGAAAGAGAATGCCGTACCTTCCCTCTTCAGCTTCAGTAAACTACAGGTTAAGGTAATGTCCACGAGTGGATCACTGGGACTCATTATTTACACTGAAACTCAACACCCTACACCCAACCCAATTAGTTGGTGCTACCTCCAATGTCCTGAACTTGTAGAGTCTGCCTCTGGAATGCATCTGGCCCTGATCTGACCCAAATCCACTAGGTCAGGGCCAAATCTGTTCCGAGGCCAGGTGAGGTCAGGATTGGACCAACAATGGAAGGGATATGGACAGCGGGACCCAAAGAGCAATTCTGAGACAGACCTGCTCCCTGTTGGAAGGACCTCCAACTAGCTGCTGCTGCTCACAGTCTGTCTTCCTTCCTCAGGGGGAGTCCTTGCAGCAGATGTACCCTGCACAGGTGGACTTTTCCCTGTCCCTTCCCCTGCCCGAGGCAGAGGAGGTGCAGCCTCTCACCACTCAGCCCCCTCCCTGCGACCCTGGAGCCACGGCCGGACCCCCAGGACTGACCACAGCGTTGGTGGAGAGCAGCCAGGAGGAGGACGAGGCAGCCGAGGGACTGGAGGGCCTGCAGCAGAGCGCGTCGGTCTCCTGCGACCACAACTACACGGTGGAGGACTCGCTGCAGCAGAAGCGGCGCATCGAGCAGCTAGAGGAGCAGGTGGAGCGCCTGCGCAAGAAGCTGAAGACGGTGCAGCAGCGGTGCAGGCGGCAGGAGCGGCAGCTGCAAAGGCTCAAGGCCGTCGGCGACCTCCAGAAGCAGGTCAAGGACCTGGCCCTGGGGGGCGAGAGCTACGTCATCCTGCCAAAGGAACTCTACGACGTGCTGAAGGGAATCGAGTCTGCCGATGTCCTATGAGGAGAAGAGAAACCACCTGACAAAAAAAAACATGTACACGCACATACACACACACACACGCGTCTGTCTTGCACACACTCTGAAAGAGAAAGACTGCAGTGTTGTTTGCACAACTATCGTGTTGAGAGAGCAAGACAACAGTTAGGTTGTCAGGGTGTTGTTTTTCAATTTTTTTGTGGTTTAGTTTTATCCGTTCTCTTTGGTCGCTCCAAAATACTCAACTAGAAGACCCTGGAGTGAAATGAAAGTAAGAGGCCAAACTGCAACAGCGTCTGTTGAAGATGCCAACAGTTCAAGTTGTTTCAGGTTCAGTTGCTCCCCCATAAAGAGTCCAGGGTAATTTAGCTCAATCAAGATTTCCCCTTCTCCACTTTACATCCGCATAATGCAAAACATTGGATTGAGAATTGAGATGTTTTGATCCACACCACCCCTTATGTGGACCTACATGTATATTACAGTATGCATGTCCCACTAGTGCAGCTCAGTTAAGGAAAAGACTCCCTTTACAAGAGACATCTTTAGCTGAACCTGGCTCATTAGGGGGGTCAATTGCCATTGTTTGACATAGGAGTTAACATTTCCGGATCAACAAAGGAGCAAAAGCTAGGGACATCACACCATGGCAGAGATGTGAGATTTGCTGCAACAGACATTAACTACATGTTAACGACATGTCGACTTTCAAAGTTACGGGATGGGTTGTCTTCATTTGTTGTCGAAATGACGGTGAGCTGGTTTGACCAGTTCGCAGGACTCTGGTACAACATGATTCCCTATCTGTGGTTCTGTGTCATGCTTCTCCAGCTGTTATTTCACTGGCACTTTGGTGTAAGCTGAACTAGCGGCTAGTGAAAATCTAAACTGACCTCTACTTGAAAAAGAAACACTTTAAGTTGAATATTATTTAAGGAAATGTCTACTGCCGTCAGCCTTCCTGTTCACTTATGTATGTCATGTCATCGTTTTTTTGCTGTCTAAAAACCTTCACCTTGTGGTATACAAGTAAATCGGCAAGACATTTGATGATGGCAATATGTCATGCTGCTGTTAACCAAGCTGGTTATTGCGGACAGTAAGAAATCTAGTTGTTTTACTTGTGTACGAGGAGAAAAGGTATCATTTTTCCTTTTGGGCTGGAACTTCTTTAAGAGGAAGGTGACTTGACGTTGCCTGACGTACCACTGCTCGTTTTCTTCTCTAGTAGGCTAATACCTTGCTGACCCTTTTGGGAAACTTGAAGGCTGTCCTCTGACCGTCAAACATCCTTAGCTGTCATGAGGTGTCAAACCTTTTCATGACGGCTAATGATGCTCTCGCTGACACATTGTATGGTTCCAGTGATGGAAGCAGTAATGCTGCCCGATCAGTGGCACTAAACAAAGATTTACCAAAAAGCCATTTGACCTGGTTGTCGTGTGGCATATGTCATATGGTTGTTAAAAAGTAATAACGTATTTCACATGACACTTTATGAAGAGAAATCATGTTATGAATATGATACTGGTATTTTTGATGATACTGTCACTGTAAGAGTGCCAGAATAGTTACACAACGAAATGAAATGGACAATTGGATATGTATTGCATTTGTTTCTTATTTCGATAAGTCACTAATATGTGAAGAAGTCTGTGATATATATTATTATTATAATTATTATTATTATACATGCTATTATGCACATTCATCAGGTTATGGAAATGTGAGTGGTTTAGTACACAACGTAATGTTTATAACTGGAAAACTTGATTTGAGAGGGAGCTATTGGAGTGTGACTCCTTTTGTAAACTGCTTTGTTTTCTGTGACATCTGTTTTTACATTATTATTTATTTTTCCCTCATGATTTCTCCCCTTCACCTCAGCTGACAAATGAAAGCCATATTTACAACAAAAAAAAAGCACTTGAACATGGACCTTTTGGCAAAAAAGGATTTTTTTTTCTTCGTGAGAACATAGTTGCCTTACTCTCTGCCCGTGCAATCATTGAAGCATATGGACTGTTCTCTCCTCCCTTTTCTCCTCTTTAAATCATTACACTCTACAATCTGCTCTACCCTTCAGCTGAATGTGAGACAGCAGACACTCTCCAGGTGTTAGGTAGTATATGAATGGTTTTTGTAACCACTACTTTTCCTCAAAGCCATCCATTTTGTGGAGAGTCACCGTGAAAATCAAACAGATTTGTCTTGACAGACTATTAGTAAATTACTTGAGACTTGGACACTCATCCAATTCAGGAGACATATCAGAGGTTGTTGTGAAGGTTGCCGCTGAATAAAAAGAGAAAGGTATACATACTGTAAATCATGGGCTTCAACCTCATTCTAATCTGAGGGCAAAGGGAAAGAAGCCTTGTTACTACAAATGTCATCTTCTCATGTTTCTAGGCTTTGATACTTCCATATGTCATTTACAGTAATAGTGTCCTTACTACCTTAATTTGAGTGTTGTATGCTTGAATGCAGAATGAGTGATGTTCACAATAAACACATGCATATTATCTCCGCCTACTCCACAGGATGCTAGACTTTTTGCCACAACTTTTCTTTGCTGTTGTGACAACCAGGCAACACCGCAAGATGGCGCCATGGTCAGTCATATTGAGTTTGATCAGCCGTCAATACCTGATGCATAATCTAATTCATAAACAGTTTGTAACTTCATTGTATAGGGTGTAGTTAGCGGCTTGCTGTCCTTCTACACTTTTTTTTATGTTTTTTTTTTAGTTTTTCATTCCTTTGGTCGAGAAACATCAGGCTTTTTATCGTCTACTCTCTAAATCCTACTCACATCTGATTGGAGCCATACTCTGAGCGTCGGAAGTGTTCCCATTGGCTGCTGTGATGTGATTTGCTCGGTCCCCCGGACAGTCGCAGATAGATGGTAAGCGGGAGTCGAGACTGTTACAGTTCTGTATGGGACAAGAACTCGTGGACAACGTTGTGTACAAAGGTAAGGGTTTTTTAATCTTATAAATCGGTTTCACTTGCCATTTCTATGAATTATGTTTACGAATAAAAAGAGCGCGCATACTGCCTTTCAAAACATTTTTTTTTTAAATAGGGCATTGTTGAGCAGTTGTAGTTTACCGAACAACTTTCTCTTTCCACGTGAATGCTACTTTCTGATGTCGGCATCCTCTGATCCTGATATGACTATTAAGAGCAGAAACATTTTATACATTTAGTTTATATAGTTAAGGCTAAATATTATGAGCATAGTGAGGTAGGTTACTGTTTGATTACTGTTTTAACGACTACGCAATCGCATTCCTGATCTGTCCTGTACATATAACTCGGTAGAACTACCTCACCGCGTACAGTCGGTGAAATATTGTCATGCACGCTACCGTAACTTCGGCCAAATGAACCCTCTCTGCGTTGGCAAAGGCATAGTCAACATTTCTGCCTGTTCCTCTCCGTCTCTGGGTCCCTGCCCATAGTTCGTCTCCATACAGTGGATGCTTTTGCTCTACTCTTGGATTATGCTGTTTTCCGAGCCTTGACCTCAGCGTGGAACATAACGTTGGTGCGTAACTTGACCGGGTGTTTCGAGCAAATGGATTCAGGTTGCCATAGTATTTAGTTGTAGCTCATAACAGAGGTTGTTCTGTTGTTAGTTTGCGCACGAGACCGTTACGTGGGGAATGTGATCACACTGCTGAGTTAACCTCTGACCTTTGGCCCCTTCCACCTCCATTTGGAGTGGAGAGCAACAGAACTGTCCTGTGCACCAGTGACAATTACAGCAACTCAAGTAGTCAGTGGAACTCATGGGAAATTGTTTTCCTTGAGAAAGTAAGGCATCAGAAAAATAGCAGCTTCGAATGAGTATATGCCGAACATGGCCCTATCAGTGCCAGTCGAGGCGGCGCAACCTTTTTTGAGGCCCTCGTCTCTACTTGAGAATCACTTGTATTGGTGAATCAAATGTTGCATGTACTTCTGGGCCCGAACTGTCTTGGGTCTCCGTCAATGAAATTCAGTCTGTGTAACATCCAACTCCTGAAAACTACGAGCAGCAGTTTCCTCTGTGAACATTTCCTATGCTGTTAGCCTACTGGTTCTTCTCCCCTTTGAGAGGGGTCCCTTTCCCATGACCAGGCACAAGAGCTATGGGAGCTGATGCGAAATAGAGCCACTGTTCTGTCCTGCTCTGCTCTGCTCTGAGTCGTGGCCTAAGCTGCTTCCTCTCCGTGTCTCAGCTCTCTGTCACATTTAATTGAACTTGAAGGCCCCATTATGCAACCGGCTGAATGTGCCCACAGGCCATTGTTACACAGCGTTGTGTCAGGCAACCAAGGCATGTTTCTTTTATTTTTTTTTTCATCCACTGTATCCTAGTGTTGAGTCCAGCTTGGACACATGCTGTTTCACTGTTGAAGCCTTGTCGGTCAAAAGCAGAAGATGTATTCTACCCCCCCCCCATGCGGAGTGCTCGCTTGAGGGGAGGTGTTGTGATATTATGCATGCAGTCTGGTTTGGTTTGGTTTGATCATTATCACAGTCCAACTCAAAGACTGGGATGGAAATGGGCAACAAAGAAAAGGGATTTGGTTACAACAACAAAAGTTAAATCCAACAATATAACAAAAGATCAATATAAACTCCCTCCCAAAAAAAACCCCACCACAGCTGTCATCAACCCTGCCAGCAAGAGCGAGACTGAGAGCAAGAGGTTTAAAGGACAGAGCGCACTGGGCCCAGGTGTAAATCATACGCATCGTGGATTATCAAAGCAAACAGCAACAACAACAGCACCACGCTGAATGTTTAGTAGTGACAGATGATGTTTTGATCAGCTCTGAAAATGAACAAACTATACACTTTTACCAGTCATTTATGTGTGCCAAATGAAGCGCTCTTTCTCTTTCTCTTTCTCTTTCTCTGTCTCTTTCTCTCTCTCTCTCTCTCTCTCTCTCTCGCTCTCTCTCTCTCTCAGCCACTCCCTTTCATTCTCTTATCCATTGATTGTGTGAAAGACTCTGTTTGGTTGGCTTGTAATGAGCATCGCTGGCCTGAATCGCGATGTGAATGTGAGAAGTGGACATGAGCTTCCACCTCCACTCTCTCACTCAGCTGCCTCGGCCATTTCCATATGAAGCCAGAGTATTTGTGTGGGCTGAATGGCTGGAACAAAGCTCTCTCGCTTCCCTCCAACGGCCACTCTTTTCTTTGGGACAGCGAGCCTCTGTACCTCCTCGAGGGCCAGTCCTGCTTGAGTTGATTAGCTGATTTCATAACTTTCCGTGCATCTCAAACATAACTCCCGTTAACGCCCAGCATTCAACCTCCCTCACTGAACCATCTTTAAACAGACCTTCTCTCAACAATGGGCTGGCCTTGTAATTGAGGGGCAGTTAGGGCGTTGAACGCCCCACGTGTAGTGTAGAGACGTCAGAAACGCATTGGTTATTTTTAGGGGGTTTCACTCTATACAAAGAGCTTTTCAACACAACCTACACGTTTCTCAATGCCCTTTCAGTTTCTGCCTGTTCTCAGGAAGAGATGTCTGATTTAGCATGGAGCAACATTGATGAAAGAAGTGGGGGTAGCATGCTTCTTTGTTTCATTTTTTGCAGTGATTTGTGCTTTTAAGCGATGTTATTGCTGATCAATGATGGGTCCATTCTGGATGTCACTCCTAATCAATGATGCCTCAGTTTTGTACATCAGGTCTGATGAATAGAGCAGGCTCCATTCAGCAATGTAGTAGAAACATGACCGACCGCTTTTCTAAAGGGATGGACTCAGGCTATAGGAATGTGCAGCAGCAGGTCTTGGCTTATTTGCAAATCAAGAAGTTAAATATTGACAGGTTTGTTCCAAGGATTAACCGTTTGAAGCAAAAGCAGCAAGCAAAACGCCCAAGCCTGACTGAAGACTGACTGTCATGTCCTTGCCACAGAGGAAGAACAGAAACACTTTCACTCCATTAACAACCTAGTGAA
Organism: Clupea harengus; assembly: GCF_900700415.2. Classification (NCBI taxonomy): domain Eukaryota; kingdom Metazoa; phylum Chordata; class Actinopteri; order Clupeiformes; family Clupeidae; genus Clupea; species Clupea harengus. The sequence continues at coordinate 22,067,754 of NC_045163.1, read as the reverse complement.
AGTAACCTCCATTTTCTGAGGGGTAATATCAGACACTGTATTTACAGTGGACAAGTCCACGTGGTGTTTCTAGCTGTGTACATAACGTAACGTAACATTGCTGCTCTGGCTAATTTCTCACTGAGCTTGCTGAAAGCTTTCTGAACTGCAGAAACACACACACACACACAAACAGCCTCGTGTGAGGCTGAGCGCCTGACTTCACCCAAATAGCCAGCCCCCTTTCCCCCCAACCCCTACCCCACTGGCACAGACACACACACACACACACACACCCTCAGCTGTAAACATGCTTTAGAGATGCATTTCGCATATCCCAATAAACCAGAGTGCTGTAATCCCCTAACAGGAGGGGCAGGCTGGCGCTTTTGTTTTGCAGAGCTGCAGGCTGTGGAGAGAGCGTGGCACGAGTTTTGACTCAGGGCTTTTTTTTGTAATGAGTGAGCAACTGTGTGTGTGTGTGTGTGTGTGTGTGTGTGTGTGTGTGTGTGTGCCCATCTCCACATCAACAACAGTATGACAATGCAAGTTTTTTTTCCCCATCATCTTCAACCACCTTCAATAACCTCTCCCCCCACCTACTCTGGATGCCAGTTCCCAGGGGCCAAACTGTCTGACTGAGGGATGGATGGGGCCTGGCAGTGTCGTCTGGATAAGCAGGACGTGACCACTGCACTTTCACAGAGCGAGGGTCCCTCTCTGACCTTACTCTGTACTGTCCGCCTCACGTAGAGTGAGATCCCAGCCGAATGTGCCGTGTCATCTTCCCCTCAGGCAACACAGACTGCCTTGAGTGTCAGTGTTCTGTAGCCCCGCCGGAGCTTTTGTTTTCCACAGGGGTCAGAAGGTTCGGGTTGCCCCCCGGTCTAACACGATGAGGCTCTTGTTCGGCAGGTCCTTAAACTGGCGTGACCCGTCTCAGGTGTCTGCCCACTGTGCCCTGTTCCCGATCCCACAGGAGCTGAGATTCAGTGGTGAACTGATTCAGACAGGATGATGTTGAAAGGGGGAATCACAGGGGACAAGACCGAATGACCCATAACTGAACTGATTCAAACGGGGTGACTCAAGAGTGGATGGATTAAAACACAGAGAATCAGTTGGCAACAAATCCAGTGATTTGGTCTGGCCGTGGGACTGCATTCCCACTCACTACTAAGAGAAAGGGAGAGACTCCGCCCCCACTGATTAGTGTGGCTTGTGCTGGTGCACTCTGCACTAGATTGCGAAGGACAGTTCGGGTGATCTGAACTTGATGGTGTATAAATTGGTTGTACTAGTAAGAATGGTGTGCGTATACCCGCCTGGATTAGATTGCCCACCAATCTACCTGAAATGTAACAGGCCTGTCTCCTCCAGCTTCTAACGGTGCTGTAATTTGCATGGTATCAGGGGCCCATCCAAGCACATCCATGAGTTTGTGACACAGAGCATCCACATACAGCCTCAGGCGTGTGTGTGTGTGTGTGTGTGTGTGTGTGTGTGTGTGTGTGTGTGTGTGTGTGTGTGTGTGTGTGTGTGTGTGTGTGTGTGTGTGTGTGTGTGTGTGTGTGTCACTGCACTGACCTCAGAACACTGCCCTGTGGTAATGAGATATTTTAGGATACATTCTTCCTCCCTCGTTTCCTTCCTCTCTCCCTCTTTTTTGCCCTTCTCTCTCTCCCTCTCTCTCTCTCTCTCTCTCTCTCTGTTTTTCGTCACTGTCCCTTTAGATGTAATGACATCATGATGTCTTGTATCAGCTTTATTGCCCAATGAAAGTAATTACTTCCTGAGTAGACATTTGCCAACATGTACGAGCGCTGAGTGCGTTTGTTGTGATGCCTGGCGTCTGGAAGGCGTTTATCACGATTAGTCCCGCAGCATTGTTTTCCGGCGTCGCCGGAGGCCTCATCAGCACAGGAAAGAGACTCTGCCATCGTTTTGTCTCCTTCGTTCGTACATAAACCACCTGCTCGGGCCGTAACTGAGCTCTCGGAGGCGTGCGTGCGTGTGGACGGCCCCAGGCCGGAGCTGTGCTAAAGTGTTCCTGTTATCCGGCCTGCGTTGGAAAGCTGTTGTGATCCCCAGTGGCGTTAAGGCCCAGGCAGCGAGTCCGTCTCGCTCCAACAGCCGGTCATGAGTCTTGCCGCTGACGCATTCACAGGCGTTGTGACCCCACTCTTTGGTTCATGCGGTCTAATGACTCGGACTGTGCCTTGGCCAAGGCATACAGAATTAATGCAAATGCTTGTACTAGGCATGGTGTGGGCATGATTGTGTCATCAGGTTCCTGACATAGGCTGACATTGCATAATATGAAAATATTACACAAATGTAGTACCACGTGAGTAAAGATTGGTCATGAATCATGATGGAAAAAGTACATTGTGTATTAGTTTAAGAGAGTGACTAACTTTGAATTGCTAGATGCTTTGATTTTAATTGGCAGGACAAGAGCAGCTAAAGAAATCCCTTATCCTCATAATGGGTTATTTTTTATCGAGTCAACAAAGCCTCTCATCTTCATGACCCATTTAGCAGAAATAAACCTGGGATTGGTCCAGAGTATTCTTGTCCCAGGTGTGGACTGGTGCTCCAAAAAGTTCACGACTAGTTTTGACTTTGTCACGTTCAGGTTGTTCACGGGAGTGTTTATAGCCCCTTGTTGAGGGTGTGTCTGAGTGTGTGTGTGTGTGCTTTACTTTTGGTTAACGTCTAGTATATACGGGGCTGTTCAAAGCACATTCCATAGGAACACGTCACTGGTAGTGGAGATGGTGGGGTTATATGTGTGTGTGTGTGTGTGTGTGTGCGTGTGCGTGTGCGTGTGCGTGTGTGCGTGTGCGTGTGTGTGCTCACTTTGTTCCCACCTCGGCAGCCGGCTGGTGTCGCAGCACAAAGGCCTGCCCCAGACCACCCGAGCTGGTGACTGCCCTAGGCCCCCAGCTCAGGAATTTTTATAGCGTTTCTTCCCAGCCATTAGAATTCATGCGCTGACCTTTCTTATAGTGAGCCGAGCAGTGGGCAGACGTCTCTTGCAGTAGAGGCCTCTTGAAATGAACTGCCTGGAAGTTTATAAAGGCCAAAACAAGCAGGGTGGGGCATCCCAGGTCTGCGTCTATCAGGTCACCATGACTACGAATCACCCAGCCAATGGTCCATACCCTTTAATCTTAATGTTCCACCTTTTAATATAACCCAGGAGAAATACTTAGCCAAATGGTCATGGAAAGGGGTTAATGTCTAATGATCAGGACATTTCCTCAGTCTAATGAGCCTTTAGATCCTGGCCCACCTATCCTGTAGTAGTCCTGAATGGTGTACCGTAGCAGTGTGAGGTTGCTGGAATATGGCATCCAGCAGATTGCAGAATAATTAGCATTGACATTAATCAGTGATTATTGGCTCCCTGATTAGGGCAGGGCTCCCGTGGCTGTGGGAGTACTGCAGTCTGTGTGAACTCGTCTGAACTGCGCCGACCCGTCCTTAATTAAACTGATTACTCTGGTCGACTGGCCTCAGCTGAGATGAGAAAACACAATGATTACTCAACAAATATTATTATTTTGAAAATGAGACTGCGGGCTTATTGGATGTTGCACAATAATGCTGAATATTTCTCTTTATTTACGTTCTACTGAGTCTGCTTGTGTTGCCAGTTACTGAGGGTTTGTGTGTTTGTGTGCAAACATGTCTACCATTAACTCAGTCCATTTTAATGTTTACCCTCTCTCGTAATGAAACTACCCATGCTGAATGTGGTTGTCTTGGTCAAGAGCTGCCGAGGGCATTTTGTTCTGTTTATTATACTGTACTAATAACAGGAGGGGGGCCATGCCTGTTCTTTATCAGTACACAGGGAGTGGATTAAAGCAAACATGGTTTTCCTGTTAAATCACAGGACAAAACATCCATTGATGTCGGGCCTTTGACCGATCTGAGTCAGGGCCAAAGCTTCAATGGATCGGTTGATTATTAACTCTGTCCTAGACACAGGAAGCCCTTTGGCACAATTCTTAGACTGAAACAGTGCTATGGCCACACGTGTGGTCATCACAGGGTCAGTAAGCCGAAGGCCAATCACATGCACCTCCCTGTCCTGCACAGAACCGTAGCCAATCAAGTCCATTGTTGCCATCTTGTGCTCAACAGGCATCAATCACACATAGGTTTTTGGCCAATCCCAAATCATCAAAAGAACAACTTTACTGGCAATGCAAATAACACGGGTTTTGGGTGTGTAAACATAAACATTATACATAATGGATGGCCCGGTCCTCGTCCTCCATTCTTCAACATGTACACTGTACCCATGGGACACGTCTGTAATGCATGTGGAAATATCATGGTTCACTGATGCGAAAGTGCTTCTCAGCGGAGGTTATTAATGTTTCATGGAGCCACTGCACTGCTGCTGCTCCCAGCAGCGTGGGAGAAATATAAAAAGGGAGCGCGTTTCCTTGTTTTGAGCCGAAATCCTTATTCCGTGTAACAGGTCAGAGGACGAGTCACTGAATACCTGTCGTTATAGCAGAGAGTTGCAGGCATCTAGACGGACAAACCACTAGTCTGTGTGTCTGTGAGCATTGATAGAATGCAAATGGTGTACTAAAGGGTGTAGGTCTAGACTATGCGTTATTTCAGCCCGTAAAGCAGGTCACACCTCAGCTATTGTCGAGGGTCCTTCCTTAACAGGTGCTTCAATCAGAAGTTCTTATCAGTTGCAGGACATGACCGACGTGTTAGTCCACATTGCTGTCTTTTCTAGCCATTGTCCTTACACACAAAAGCTCTTATTCATTCACTCTACCTGATTGACCCGTCCTGTCGTCTGTATCAGTGAAGCGTCTGTCAGTGACGCAATCATCCCTGATTTCAATGTTATGAGGACAAACCTGCATTCTGCAGTGGAGGTGGTGATGTCAGCAGGAGCCCTGTCACAACAGACCAGCCATGCTGTGTCAAATCTGTCATTGGAGTGCTAGGTAACGCCCTCACGTTCAAGTTTCACCTCAAACTGCCAAGCTGCTCATTAGTGTAAAAGTGTTCTCTGATGATAGCGGGAGTCCAAAGACCAAATTCTAGACTAATCACGGTGATTGTGAGGAGTGCTTGGGGGAAATTTCTTGTCACTCAAGGATGATACAGTTTGGGAGCTAGCCAATCTCTTGAGTGAGTGGACTGCTCTGATTTCAGGTAAGCCACCAAAGAAAAGTTTATAAAGTAGAGTTAGGATTCATTCATATGTTCAAGGAAAGTGCAGATCAAGTACTAAGCCTATGCAAGGCCTATATACCTCCTAAGTGACGGCATTGCAGACTGTATGAGCAAGTTTATTTTAATGGTCAGAGTCATGAGCTGTGAAGCCCTGTGAATGTATGGTATGCTTGAAGAAATGTGGCTGAAATGTTCATTCTGACCTTTGAGATGTGAACATGCCACTGTTGTTTACATGTCCAGTCCTTTCTCCTTGGACTGGGTAAGGTCGACTCTGGCCACAGAGGAGAACCTTTTCAGCTTTCAGCTTTGCTCTTATTCTTGAATATGTTGTTCCATTAGGATGTGGCTGAGTTTTTGAACAAGGACCAACAATGAACAAATATACTTTGTTCAGTCACTATCCGATTCTTTTTGAAGTTGGATAAGCTAAATGGTGTTGTTGTTGAATGGTCACGTGAAAGAGTGCAGACACAGAACCAGACACAGAACCACTTATGCTAGAGCTGTGGGCAACACCAGCTATAGATACCTGTGTTTAATGACGCATCCATCTCTTTCAATTCCCTCCGAGCACCAGACATGGTTCCTGCCACAGAACAAAGCCGGTGGGGCCATGTTGTGGGGCTTGCCGGGGCACACACACACACACTCACACACACACACTCACACACACAGACACACTCACACACACACACACACACACACTCACACACACTCACACACACTCACACACACTCACACACACACACACACACACACTCACACACACTCACACACACACACACACACTCACACTCACACACACACACAGACACACACACACACTCACACACACAGACACACAATGGGAGAGTATAAATCTCTGGCCCCCGGGTTGTTAGATTGTCAAAGGACACAAGGGGATACGTGAAGTTGCCATAGGGCCGATGCTTTCCTGTCGTTTGTCTTGTGTTCACCGGCACGCCAGGGGGAATGAGCTGAGTGTAAACATCACCGTGTGAATCCGAGCCGCTCTCTGGCCAGCGGAGCCTGGGAAAGCCAAGCTGTACCACTTCAGCGATCCCCATCTCGATTCGGAGAGGAGCAAGGGGGCCTCTTTATTAAAAAACGATTTAGGCTTTTCGAACAAAGAGGGCGAGGATCTGGCCGCGTTTCCGATGTCTAGCCTAGCATGATCATCCGCTAAAAGGGAAAATTAGGTGCTTGCCGAGGAGGAAGTGTCCTCAGAATTCCCTGGCGGATATTAACCTGAGACGAAAGGCTCCGTCATGCCCCAGCAGCAGCCAACAAGGAACGCGACACAAAAGCTGTCAAGACTACTCAGGGGAAATTACTCCGACTCTGGTCTGCCAGGGTGAGACAGACGCTTGGCAAGTCCCTAGGGGATTTATCTTTTGGGTGTCTGCTTTTGGTTTTGTTTGTCTCATTTGTTAATTGTAAAATGTGCTTCCTTACGGGAAAGCAGTCTCAAATGGCATGAGTTGTATCAAGAACCAGTAATTATCTTGCATAAGCCCACTAAACACAGGTAGTTGAATGAGCATAATGTCATGCATTTGAGAACCTGACAGAAGGGTCGCAAGAAATCCACTCAATCAGACTAAGCAGACAGACATGCCAAATATTAAAGCTTTTTGGCAAAACAAACTGGGATTGACATCACAATAGACTGCAACATCAAATCCCAAGACATCCTTTAAAAGCAGCCTTTTTAAAGACGAGGTAATTTACAAAATTGATTTAAAGAGCAGGTATTGGTGATTCTGTTACTGAAGTGAAAGCTTTGTGTGGGGTTGCTTTCTCCACTCTCTCATTTGGTCCAGACAGACAGACAGGGGTAGCGGAGCGATGGGGGTGGAGGCTGGAGGAACCGCAGGCAGAGGTACTGTAATTACCCTAATCGCCATGGGAACATCTGGTGCCTCCCGGGTTTGAAGTCCGTATGCCTCTACTTGCTCTCAGGAGGGGGCAGCTTGCAGCAGGCGTCCTCTCTAAACTGTAAAAACCAGAACATATTTGGATTTACATTAAAATCATCTTGTTCTCATTCTCTGCAGAGATTAAACATGTTTTTTTGTTCACACAAGACCCCAATTGTACACCATTATGTAGTGTTTAGGGGTGGGAAGATTTGAGCCTTTTGTCAGGCGTACTTATTTGGTATAAGTTGTCAGTATGACTTATTGTTCAGGTTTTGGGGTTTGGCTTGACTTAGTTTGAAATATAAGAGTTTGGGTGGGTGTGTGTGTGTGTGTGCGCGTGCGTGCGTGCACGCCTATATGTTTGTGTGTGTGAGTTTAGAACGTATGTGTGTATGCCGTTGTGTGAAGTGTGTGTTAGCGTAAATGGGTGCTGACAGATGGTTGGAGAGCGTTTGCCTCTCTGCAGCCTGACATCACCACAGAGTTATCCATTGTGCTGAGGCTCAGGCAAGTGGCAACAGGATCCCATGCTCGCTGATATCCATCAGTGGAAAGCCTAGCCTAGCGCTGCCTAGCGTGCACGTCCGTACAGCGCTGTTGTGTCACTTGGCAAGGACTTCTAAATACAGACACATACACATATATACACACACTTATTAACACACACAAAAATAGGTGAAAATGTCTATGTGTGCCGATTCACACATATACACACACTAACACCTTCACACACACTAACACACACACACACACACACACACACACACCTTCACATATGTTGGCAGAGAGATTAAAATACATTCCTCTAGCTCTCTGCGATGCCCTGCCATGCAGCGCCAGGTGAAGTGTTCCTGTTGTAAATTGAGAATGTCCCAGCTCAGCATGTGAAAGTGTATGTGTGTGTGTGTGTGTGTGTGTGTGTGTGTTTGAATTTGACCGTTCATGAACCCCAGTGAAAGATATTCTCATGTCAAAGGATAGCGATATAGTCTTTTCCAGCACAGCTGTTGTAGGTTTTTGTTTTTCTTTCTCTGAAAAGTCCCTTCATTTCTCACATCTCACATTACTTCCTGTAATCCTGCCCGTCTCAATCAGACGGCTATGAAGACGTCTCCTGTAAAGGCATGCCTCCATTCCTCAGTGCATTACTCACATGTGCTCTTTTCTCCTCCCCCCTACAGAACATGCCCTGACGCTGACCTCCAGGCTCTGACGAGAAAACGCCTATTCCCTCCTCAGACCTCCTCACGCGTCTCCTCCGCCCTCCTCAGACCTCCTCACGCGTCTCCTCAACCCTTCCCTGGCGCCTCACAGCACTACTATTGGCGCCAGCGTCTCCACTGAGGGGCGCCCTTCTCCTCCGAGGTCGGCCGAGAAACCCCCGCCGGTCTTCCCGCTTCGCCCCCCCTCCTGCCTGCTCCTCCTGCCCTCCCCCCTCTCCTCCTCTCCTCTAACCTCCGCCGACCTGCACGCCAGCATGTCCATCGCGCTCAAGCAGGTCTTCAACAAGGACCGGACCTTCCGGCCCAAGCGCAAGTTCGAGCCGGGCACCCAGCGCTTCGAGCTGCACAAGCGGGCGCAGGCCTCGCTCAACTCGGGCGTGGACCTGCGCGGCGCGGTCCAGGTGCCCCATGGCGAGGACCTCAACGACTGGGTGGCCGTGCATGTGGTGGACTTCTTCAACCGGATCAACCTCATCTATGGCACCGTCTGCGAGTTCTGCACGGAAAAGAGCTGCCCGGTCATGTCCGGCGGGCCCCGCTACGAGTACCGCTGGCAAGACGAGCACAAGTACAAGCGGCCCACCCCGCTGCCCGCCCCCGTCTACATGAGCCTGCTCATGGACTGGATTGAGGTGCAGATCAACAACGAGGACATCTTCCCCACCAGCGTAGGTGAGTACAACACTATGCTCCAGGCAAAGAGGTCTAGTACGCTCAAGGGTTTATTTTATTTTTTTAAGATTTATTTTTGGGCGTTTTTGCCTTTTAATCGATAGTGCAGTGAAGAGTGGGACAGGAAATGAGAGGGAGAAGAGGTGGGGAGTGGACAGGAGAAATGACATCGGGCCGGTTTCGAACCCGTGTCCTCCATGGGCATCAAGCCCGAATGTGGTCAGGGCTACTGCTTGCGCCACAGTGCCCCCCTCAAGGGTTTCTTTGACCCTGTCTTGACCGGTTGCTTTTTTCTTACGTGTGTTGTGCACTTTCAGGTGGTTCAGTCAGGAGGTATAGTACGCTCAAGGGTTTCTTTGACCCTGTCTTGACCGGTTGCTTTTTTCTTACGTGTGTTGTGCACTTTCAGGGGGTACAGTAGAAGACCCTCAGGTGTTGACCCCTTCTGGAAACGCCAGTCCTCGTCGATGTCCCAACACACATTAGTGTTTGATCGTGATGGTGTCCTGTGCGGCTTCAGTAGAACCATTGATGGAGCATGATGTTAGCTCTCCTAAAATCATGGAATAAAGTAGCAATTCATGAATTTTGTTGATCTCCCTCTCAATGAGGATGCCTACCTTTTTTGATTAGTTTGTGTTGACAGTTGATGTTGCTTGACCTCATCACATCCTTGAGCTCCAACACTTTGCAGTCTGAAAATGAAAACTGTCATCATAACATTTCGCTTTGCTTTGGCCTTGGCGTGAAGCAACAGGTGAGGCTGCTGTGTTCAGATGTCAGGAGTAGACAGGATGCCCCCCAGGCTAGGAGTTAGCACTTCACTCTTCAGAAATGTTTGGCGCTGGTGGCCTACAAGAACTTGTCGGAAAATGTGAGATAAAGTTAATGATGCTGCCACTTGAGTACAGGGAGGAGGAGTCTCTCTGGGCTTCATCTAGTTTTACTGGTCATATGTGTGAAACCTTTGTGTTTGTGTTTCAGGGTTGTGATTACCCTGGTTTTGTTTATATTTTTCGGGGGTTGTGATTACCCTGTGTTAATAAATATATAGCTATTTTTATACGAAAGTCACTATCTCCTGCGCTGTGTGTGCTCCTGCCTACCTGCAAGCCCATTCCAGCAGCCTACATCCCACATCGTGAGATGGCCGGCTCGGGCCATTCTCACAAGTGTCACCATAAACCAGTGTCACCATAAATCCTCACGGTCACATTGTGGTGCTCACCACTTCTCCAATTATCCCTGATACTTTCAAGTCATTTCGGGATGAGATTACAAACTCTTCTGCATTTGTTTACAGCTCTTGTTTTGTGCCAGTGATCCACCCATTTGATGCATAAGCCGATTTATAGTTAGGCTGGCGTTTTGTTTACTTTTCAAATCAGTTTAAGCTGAGCCAGTCCAGAGCAGCTGTGCTGGACAGGGTCAGACATAATGCTTATGCTGGGAGAGTTAGTCAGCGAGCGAGCGAGAGAGAGCGAGAGAGAAACAATGAAATGTATCTAGCTTCCACTGAGTTCTCACCGCTATGTAATCAAACAGTTGGTTGCCAATGTGCAGACTAGTCAGAGATTGGTTGCCTGTAATAACAGAACGCCAACTGTTCTGTCATCTGCATGGCTAGACAGTTATAGGTACTCAGAAATACTGTCTCTTTCTCTCTCATGCTCTGTCTGGACTTCCAGCTCTCTCTCTCTCTCTCTCTCTCTCTCTCTCTCTCTCTCTCTCTCTCTCCCGCTCTTCCTCTGTCTCTCTCAGAAACGTGCAGGCTCCCTTAGGTCTGCCCTGTTGGTGGTGGCTATCGCTGACAGGAAACAGTATCTGCCATATCCTGTGAATTATGCAGGGCCATCTGATCCCCCAAGGCCCGTCCTGCTCCCACTAACATTCCGCCACTGAAACCCTACCCCTCAAGCCCTTTGTCTGCCCCATCACAGGCGTACACGAGCACCTGAGTCACTGGCAACCTTAGAGCCCCTTCTCTCCTCTTCCTCCTCCTCATCCTCCTACAACAGAGTCTTCTCTTCCCTCATTCTTTAGGTCCCTTAGTGCTCTCAGCCATGCATCAATTATTCACCCTCAGGCATGCGCAGCCTAGCCGTAGCCCTAGCCACAGCTCCATTTGTGTACAGTAGCCATATTTTATTCACGGCGAAACGAAAAAGAATGGACTAAATATGGAATAGCAGCTGAATCAACGAGCGGCAGCTGATTCTTGAAAGCTTTTGGATTTTTGGTGGATTGTTTCCTTATTCCCATCACGGTGTCATTTCGTAATTCCAAGCCACTACTGTTCCTTGCCAAGTTCCTCGTTCACATGTTACCAGTTCTGCCAGAGAACGTTATTTTTTTGCTGACGCAGCTTCTGCTGGAACTCTGCATATTAAAATGTTCTGTGTTTGATTTATCCTAAACAAAGCCAGCTTGTACTGCATATATAAGCCTCTGTGAGCGGGCAAGCGAGTGGGTGCGAGTCCAGTAGAGAGTCCATGTGTTATGGGCATGGGCATGGTGCCGTGACCTTACCTCACTCAACATTGGGACCAGGGAGGGGGAGGATCCCCTGGAGAGGGCTTGCCCTCTAAACCCCTGAGCGGAGTCAGCAGAAAGGGATTAGCCCGCTCTCCGGAATGTTCTTCGGCATCTGTTTTGGTTTCGTGCTTAGGCCGTTTGAACCGGGTACCGTTGGGAATGTGTGACACACGTGCTCATGTTCACACACTCGTACACGGCCGGTGACAAAGGCAGGGCTATTGAGCTCAACAGACAGTGTCGGGACACAGGATATCAGACCTGGTATCATAACACACACACACACACATTTAGAGACACACAAACACACCATAGTAGGTATCATCTCAAGGTGTGGCTGAATGGAGGAACTGATGGAATGTCTCTGGCAGACAGACAAGCATTCTGCAAGACGAGAATTTCTAAGAACGGAAACAATGCTATCGAAGTAGATATGAGAATAGCATACCATTCTTGGCGCTGTTAGCTCGCTTAGCTTGTTCACTTATCAATGTGATGCTGGTCTGAGATAATGGCCCATCCCTCTTTTACTCTCATTGGTCACATTGTACTGTTTCACTGTAACAATCAAGCCTCTTCATGGGACTGGGAAACTACTTTTCAAGTAAGCCTTTTTGTCGAGGATCAAAGACTACCTAGAAGCACCAGGAAGAAAATGGTCCTGTTGAACTCAGCATTTTCTGTGTGTGTGTGTGTGTGTGTGTGTGTGTGTGTGTGTGTGTGTCTGTGTCTGTGTCTGTGTCTGTGTCCATTGTAGTCACATTTCTCTGCATGTCTGTGAAGGTGGGTATGTGTGGCGCTTGAATTTTAAGCAAGCGTGTGTGTTTGTGTTTCAGTGTGTTTATTATTCATTTCGGGAGCAATAGAAGGCCTTGTACCCTTACCACCCCCTCTGGGTATTTTGGGTTGGTTATGTAACATGAGGCTACATTACAGATTGGTCGAGGATGGAGTACAGTTTGCCTGGAGGGGCGCGCGCTACACTCTGCCCCACTGCGTCGGCCCTGTACGAAGGTCTTTATTTAAAATGCCGTGATGACACACGAGGCCTGCAGAGGCACTCTGGCTTCGGGGGATGATTCGGCTGAACCACGGAGGCAGAATGCGCCCCAGTTCACGTCCTCTCGGCTCACACGTTTTACAGTCGGGCAAATTACTGGCTGCCTGTGCCTTGGCTTCCACTAAGAGGATTTCAAGAGGGCTTTCTGAACACACATACACACACACACACGCACACACACACACACGCACACACACACACACACACACGCACACACACGCACACAAAGACACATACACGCATGCTTACCCCAACATTGTCTTGTGTGGACAAAATAATGATTTTAATGGCCAGACTACTCCTGTTGTGGAGGTTGATGATCGGGCCGTTCTGTGGCCGTGAATGGGTTGCTACTTTACCAGTAATGTGTGCTGCCATTACAAGCCCATTGTAAATTCACAGGGTCCTGTGTTTAGCTGAGCTTGTTTTGTCTGTATCCTACTGTATCATACTGTATGTGTTCTGGCTGCTGTAAACTCTCCAATCAGCTGCCTCAGAGCAGGCGGGTGTTAGTCATCACAGGCCCTCTAGGGGTACTGGGGAAATATGTAAACAAGTAAACACTGCTATGTTGCTATGCTGATCCTCATAATCTCCACTTATCTCCTTACAGGACATAACATTCAAGCATTAACGCAATATGATACTTACAAATACATTATATGTATTTTCGTATGTGTTTCTAATTTACAGGCCTGTGAGGGGTAGGCATAGGGTTTTATATATTTAAGTGCTTGATACTTTATGGGGTTTGTTGTTGTTTTATATTCCGCTCCTGTGTCCTACTTCTTGTGATCTCCAAACACTCTGTTTGTGCCGTTGTCATGGAAACCTAGCATGCCGTGGTCCAGATGTTTTCCTCCAGGTGTTGGAGCCCGTTCCAGGCTGCCCTCCCACCTCTAGCGTCTGCGGACCACATGATTAAGTCATCACCCCACTATTACTCAGTCTGCCTCCCACACCAAAACCCCCACAGACCCTCCTCCTTGATTAGCATGTCATAGCCAAACTTATCATGTCGTTCCTTGTCAAAGGCTTTTTCAGACTGTTGTGTTCTTGATCAATTCAGAGATAAAATTGAGATGATGAATCAAAAAGGATTCTGTTTGATCTTGTGGACATGTAATCATTATGAGGAAGCTAATGGTTCTACAGACCGTCTAAAAAAAAGAAAGTGCTTCTTTATCTTGGAGTACATCCCACTTTTATGAGAGGGCCCTTCTGCTGGGGTCAAACAAAATGGAGTGTTGATGCGAGGTCATAATGCTAGACATTCTTTAAAGAAGCCCCCTCTTGAAATCAGATAAAAGGAAGAGCCTGTTCTTAGACCCAGAGGAAAGGATGTTCCTGTTGCCAGAATGTGACTTCCTGTGTCATGACACCAGGAGGGTCATTTGACCTCTGACCTCATTACACGCTTGCTTAGACCCCAGGATAGCTGCTGTAAAAAGTTTACCATCAGTCATGGGGTAGAGGGTAGTAAATCAGAGCACTCACTAGGGCAGAAGAGTGATGAGACCTAGAAGAAGATCCTAGATCTGAGGCCTAGAAGAAGATCATCATTTGAAAATCCCTTATTATCCTGAGTCTATACACAACCCCAAAGCCTAAACTGTTTAAAAGTCTGTGTTGTGCTTGGAGTCTCATAAAGGCATGTCTCGAAATGTCTACCTTCTCTCTCCCTGGAATAACATGTATTTAAGGGACCTGACCTCATTACACAGACCAAGTCAGCTCTTCCCCTTGCTTAGCAACAGTGGTTTAGAGTGGGATACACGTATCCAGGAAGTGTGGCTCAGAATGTCTCCAAGAGGTTTTGGGCTGGTCAGTGATGTTTAAAACAGAAGAGATTGACTGCTTGACAGAAATCATCAGTCTATAGGTTTTTGGAGGATTACAAGAACATGGGTTTGAGTCGACATACTGTAGGTACAATACTTTTATTTGATTAGATTGTATGTCTTTTGTCTGTTTGAATGTGGTCCTTCTATCCACTGACAATAGAGAGAACAACATTAGAACAACATCAGTCTGCTCATAACAGAGTTGGGATGTAAAAATGGGAATGTTGCTAACCCTAAGTAAAGTGGGTGGTCTCGACTTTTTATAAGAGCTCATTTGTTTTTTATTTTAACAGCCATCCTGTCCAGTTAACCTGCGTTTGTCTGAGCTGTTTAAGTCATTCTCACTGTCCTCTCTCGGAAACTGGGTCTCCTCACATCAGTTTTAAAAGAAATGTTTCTCTCTCTCTCTCTCTCTCTCTCTCTCTCTCTCTAAAAGCCCCAGAAATGTGCAGATTGCCTCCATCCTCTGTTCCCTCTGTCAAAGAGACGTCCTGATAACCGTGCCTCGTTACACAAACAGCCATCCGCTTATTACCCAAGGCCACGGCCACTCATTAGCCTGGCTGGGGTCGGCCTCGCCAGGCCAGCGCATGAGCCCCAGTCAGCAGCACAGCTCTGAAGCCCTGAGCGTTCCTCTCTCCTCTCGCTATCTCTATCCCTCCTCTCTCCTCTCTCCTCTCTCACTCCCTCCTCTCTCCTCTCTCCCCTCTCCTCTCTCCTCTCTCGCTCTCTCTATCCCTCTTCTCTCCTCTCTCGCTCTCTCTATCGCTCCTCTCTCTCCTCTCTCTGTCCTCTCTCGATCCTCTCTCCTCTCTCGCTCTCTCCTTTCTCCTCTTTCCTCTCTCGCTCTCTCCTCTTTCCTCTCTCTTTTCTCCTCTGTCCTCTCTCGCTCTCTCCTCTCTCGCTCTCTCCTCTCTCGATCCTCTCTCTCCTCTCTCTCCTCTCTCGCTCTCTCCTTTCTCCTCTTTCCTCTCTCGCTCTCTCCTCTGTCCTCTCTCGCTCTCTCCTCTCGCTCTCTTTTCTCTCCTCTCTCGCTCTCTTTTCTCTCCTCTCTCGCTCCAAAAAAACAAGGCTGAGTCACTGTGAAGAGCAGCAATGAGAACAAATGAAAATCAAATAGGAGAAAGAACGCTTTGTTTGCTGTTTGCTTTCTTTGAGGTGCTGTTTTCTCTAATGAGTGATTGCTTTCACTCATTAGTGTTTCAACATTTTCTTTGTTTCAATTTGCGACGAAAGCTTTGTGATGACTGGAAATTCTATTTTAGTAAATTTTAGGTCAATTTAGTGGTGTTTTAGAGATTTGAATGGCACCACAATATCAAAACCATGCACACTTTACCTGGTTATATCTAGTGCTATATGCTATATGGCTATATCTACTACTATATGGTTATATCTACTGCTATATGGCTATATCTACTACTATATGGTTATATCTACTGCTATATGGCTATATTTACTACTATATGGCTATATCTACTGCTATATCTATCAGCAGTCTGCCTCTGTTGTGTTTTATCCACTGTGTGATGGTGGTTTGTTATAGCTCCTCTGACATATCTGTTCAGCAGGTGGCAGATTAGTTAATTCAGTGGAGAGGGACAGTGGATTTGAGATGGGGTGGGGGGGGATTGTATGTGGTGATTTGGGATGGGTGGGGGAGTAGCTCTATGGGTGGTCTCACAGAACTACCCCCCACCCCCTTCCAATTTCCCTCAGGACATCCTCACCAGCACATTATTTCTCCTGCAGTCCTGTTTAAAGTAGGCTAATGGGGCTGCAGTAAGAACTACAGAGCTCCCCAAAACAGAACTCTCTAGAAAACTTCTAGAACTCTTTAGCAACACACAGATAAATGGCCCCTAAACATCTCCATGTCCACTCGCCTGCCCCTTAGTATCTTGGTGTCTCTAGGTGTCTTGAAATTATGTCAGATATCATGTTGCTGGATTTGTGTGTGTGTGTGTGTGTGTGTGTGTGTGTTCCTTGTGTGTCAGTCATAGGTACAGTTTAAAAGGTTATCCAGATAGATTGGATTGTGATGTCGTCTTTGCACTCAGCTGGTGTGATCCTACTAGCGATCCCAGCATGCCGTTGGGCCTCCTGTTCCCTCGCCCATTCCAACACGGGCTCACCTCTCTCACTCGCCATCTGGTAACTCTGCGGCGTCTGCCAAGGAAGGGAGGAATCCATCTCTTTTCTATCTCTTTCGCTTCTTCCCAGCCTCCCATGTCTCTATTTCCCTCTGTTCCCATTGGGCTTTCAGTGACATTGGCCCATTTGGCTCGTCGGCCATGTTTGTATCCTAAAAGTCATTAGTCATACTTTTATTTATTTCATGTCGTATGTAATGCGTTAGAGCCACCGCAGACACGTGCCATCACGACTCCACATCCAGTCGTTTATCGGAGTCGATGACAGATCTATCTCTCACAGCTGTGCATTTCCCTTTGGCCGGACACTCAGCAGGCGGTATGCTAGCTGTAATTTAGCGTAGCCTCGCTACCGCTTGGCTGCTACACAACTCTGTAATTTAGCATAATCTTGCTACAGCCTGGCTGCTACGCAAGTCACTGTAATTTAGCATAGTCTCCCTGCAGCTTGGCTGCTACACAACTCGCTGTAATTTAGCATAGTATCGCTACCGCTTGGCTGCTACACAACTCTCTATAATTTAGCATAGTCTCGCTACCGCTTGGCTGCCATACAACTCTCTCTCTCGGCACGCGTCACCGTTCGCTCTCCAGAGGATGGAATCCTCTCCGGGGAACGAGATGCTGCTGTAGCTCCACTGATGGCGTATCGAGTGACGGATCATCTCTCCGCCGTCAGACAGACGGGCTGCAGGCCCTGCCGCCGGCCACAGTTAAGACATCCCCTCGCCCCGCCCTGCCCCGCCCGGCCCCGCCCGGCCTGTGTAATCTCTGATCCTCGCTCCGTGGTCAGGATTAAACACAACAGCGAAATCGCAGCATTTTATACTGGCATGGCATGACTGGTTTGATATCAGGTGTCTCAGAAAAACAGTGAAATGTAGTTGTAGTGTACAGAAGTGAGACCTTGCTTTGATTTCTCTCTGAGGATCCATAGCTGGATTGATCTAGTCCTCTCGTGTGAAATGAAAAAAGCATGGCTTAACCCAGGATTGGAGAGAAAATCAGATGACATAATGAGACCATGGCTTCTGGCATTTTCTGTCTATACTCTAGATGGCCCCTGACCCATATCCCTAGACAGGACATATATATATACACACACACACACACACACACACACACACACACACACACACTATACTTGGGGCAAATGAGAGAAAGAAAGACAGAGAAGAGAGGGAGACCTCAGGCGGATTTGGGTCAGTGTGGAATTGTGGGCTGAATCAGAGGTTCTGCATGTAGGACTGTGGCCTTGGTTTCATACTGGGTCTGTTTCTCTCCTGTCTCTCTGCTGTCTCCTGTCTCCTGTCTCTGTCTCTGTCTCTGTCTCTGTCTCTGTCTCTGTCTCTGTCTCTGCCTCTGTCTCTCTCCTGTCTCTGTCCCTGTCTCTGCCTCTGTTTCTCTTCTGCCTCTGTCTCTGCCTCTGTCTCTGTCTCTGCCTCTGCCTCTGTCTCTGCCTATGCCTCTGTCTCTGTCTCTATCTCTGTCTGTCCACACAGGCCCTGTAGGCAAGTCTCATGCTCCATCAAGATAATGAGACACTACATCTACACTACACTTACCCTCTCTCTCTCTCTCTCTCTCTCTCTCTCTCTCTCTCTCTCTCTCTCTCTCTCTCTCTGTCTGTCTGTCTGTCTGTCTGTCTGTCTGTCTGTCTGTCACACACACACACATACCCTCATGTACGCACTCTCACACTCTTTCCTTTTCTTGTGCACACACAGTCACGTACACTTTCATGCATATCACTCTCTCTCTTTGTTTGCCTTATAAATAAACACCATACGCCGACTTTATCACTTATACGCATACAGACTTAATCTCTCTCTCTCTCTCTCTCACTCACACACACACACACACACACACACACACACACACACACTACATCACACTAACCCTGACTCGATGCAGCATCCACATTCCCACCTCCCCCCAGGTCACAGTGGGGTCAAAGGTTAGGTGAATGTGTGTATGGGGCGGGTTAAAGACATCTGTAAGGGAGCCTTATGTCCAGGTACCCTCGAGGCAGGTTGGGTGGTGACAGGAGGCTGGCCTGCCCAGATGAGTAGTTCAGCGGTGTGGATGGAACCCCCCCATAACCCTGACTGTAAAACAGATCTGAAGTCATCAGGCCCTCTGAAGTGTGCTGGGTGTGGGCCTGCTGCCTGAGGGAAGGAGTGATGAGAAAGCGAGAGAGGGAGGGATGAGAAAGGGAGGGAGGGAGGGAGGGGTGGGTCCCGCAGCTGCAGGGTGCAGGCGCTTCTCATTTACCCCCAAAGCTTTGATCCCATCGCCACGGTTTCCTGGCGGGAAGAAGGTTCTGTGTTCTCATGGAACACAGCCAACACCCCCCAAAACACTCTCTTCTTTTTCCCCTTCCCTCTCTTTTTCAACTCGCCGTCACCCTTTGATATCTAGTGTTAATCTTTCCGTCCCCGTCTCAGTCGTGCAGTATATGATCCATGTGGAAGCCGGTGTGCGGGATGACTGGTGTCGGAGTGAGGAAGAGGGTGTGCTGTGTGACGGAACACCGTCGTCTGTAAAATGAAGTGAGAGAATAAAAATAAACATGAAGAAAAGGAGGAAGTGGGTTTTCTCTGACAAAGTGAGAGTTGAAGTAAGTGCCCTGTGATGTAATACACTGACACCTCTTGTGTAAAGACGCGTGGATTGTTCAGTGAGTGTCCCCTAGCTGTCCACGTTATGAGTCAGATTTATGCAAGGCTATTTTTACAGGAATAATAAACTAAAGTGTTTCCGTCTAAGAATAGAGATCCCGTTTACTTCCTCTCACAGATCTCCGAAAGTCAGACTTCTTTGTCTGATGGTGTGCAGTGTTTTTTTGTGGAGTCACAGAAGTGAACCTTGACAGCATCACACAGAGATTTCATCGCACTAACCAGCAGATTGTTTTTAATGTTCAACATCAAAGGGCCTCTTATCAGATTAACATCAGATTGTTGTTGTGGTGGTGGTGGTGGTGGGTTGGCGTTGGGGGAGTGTTGGGGTGCAGCGTCCCAGACAAGCCTTTACGAGCGCCAGACGGCCATCGGAGTGGTGGTCAAAGCCCTGTTTTTAATAGGTCACCCTTGTGTAATCTCCATCTCTGACAGACAGACAGATGATTCTTGTGTTATCTCCTGGTAGCCTTCCCTTCTCTGTGTGTCGTCCCTGGCGGTTGAGGGTTTGAGATTTGTATCGCCGAGTCGTTTGGTGAGAGGGCATGTTGATCTGTGGAGAGGCTGACTGCTCGTTGAACCCACCATCTAAGCGCAGTGACCATCCCAGGGGTCTGTGTGTGTGTGTGTGTGTGTGTGTGTGTGTTGTGTGTGTGTGTGTGTGTGTGTGTGTGTGTGTGTGTGTGTGTGTGTGTTTATGTTTGTTTGAGTGTGTGTGTGTGTGTGTTGTGTGTGTGTGTGTGTGTGTGTGTGTGTGTGTGTGTGTGTGTGTGTGTGTGTTTATGTTTGTTTGTGTGTGTGTGTGTGTGTGTGTGTGTGTGTGGTAGGGGGCTGTTTCCCATCTCTCTGTAATTATCCCCGTGTGGAATGGGGCCGTGCCGTGCCCACATCAGTGTGGTCAGCAGGGCGAATGACAGAGCAGTCGCGCGCGCCCAGAACCGCAGGAGCTCAAACTACAGACCCAGAGAGCTTTGCACCAATCATCTCCACTCCACTACTGTTTGTAATCTTTCTCCTTCTGTCCCTCTCTTTCTCTATCTCTCTCTCTTTCTCTTTCTCTTTCTCTTTTACTCTCCTTCTCTCTTCTACATACACTCATCATCTCTAATCTCTTTGTATCTTCACTTCCTCTCTTTCTTTATAATCACTCTTTCTCTCTCCCTCTCTCCCTCCCTCTCTCTCTCTCTCTCTCTCTCTCTCTTTTTCTTGCTCTGGGTGTGTTTTTGAAAGGATGATCTCTCCAGTGTGTGTGTGAGCTGTAATCTCTTGGTGAGGATGCTATCATGGGAGTTTACAGGAACAGATTATGACTGCAAGGGCCCTCTGACCTACTCTATCCAAACCCTGGTGGTAGCGAGAACAGACAGGCAGTATGAGGGCCCTGCGCTCACCACTACCCAACACACACACACACACACACACACACACACACACACACACACATTCTCACACACCAACCAACACACACACACACACACACACACACATTCTCTCTCTCACACACACACACACATTCTCTCTCTCACACACACACACACATTCTCTCTCACACACACACACATTCTCACACACACACACACACACACACACACACACACACACACACACACACACACACACACACACACACACACTTGATTTTGTGAGAGGCCCTAGGAGTAAAGGGCTTTGCTATTTATTTGATACAGGGAGACAGACACCGTTTGGGTTAGGGACCCAGTCCAGCAATGAGGATTCTCACGGTGAAAACAACATAAACACAATGCCGTGTATGGATTGCAGATTTCACCAGGGGTTATGCAATGGATTAGCCAATTGTGTGGATTAGGGTGATGCCAGTCTGGAGATACAAGGGGGGTTGGGGGTCAAGAACTTGGCCCTGGGGTGCCCTCTGCCGAAACCCACAAACACACACACGCACACATCGTTTTTCATCATTTGTCCTGAAGGCAGCAGCCTTGGTGTGGAGCTCACTTCTGCCCCCTGATGGTGGTGAAGTGCAGCACACTAAAGAGAAAAGAGTCCAACAGCAAACTGATTTGATAAAGAGGATATAACAAAAACAGAGGACTTTAGAAGTAACGGTATTTGGAAGTAAAATGCATTTTTAAATCCTCTGCTTTGCTTAATGATATTCTGTAAGCACTCAGAGGCTTGTAGGCAGTAGTGAGTTTATTCAGGGAGTTTATAAAGTGTGGTGTAATTCAGGGAGTTTATAAAGTGTGGCGTAAGATGGTGTTGTAGGCTGCTTGACGTAGGCATCTCAGACGGATCAGTCTGCTGCAGCACATGGGTGATTCCTGGCCAGCATGGCCTGATGCGCGGGCAACACTGAGGGCCCTTGTTTGAAGTTTTGCACACTTGGGTCGCACACACACACGCACGCACGCACTCACACACACACACACACGCACGCACTCACACACACACACACACGCATGCACTCACACACAAACAAAGCCCAGTCTCACACGGGGCTGAGCTGGTTATAGTAAGCTTTTGTTGGGAAACAATGCCTGCCTAATTGTGAACTGCTCCCCCACCGACCCCACACACATGGAAATGTGCATTACACACACACAGACGCACACACACACAGACACACACACACAGACACACACACACACACACACACACACACACACACACACACATACTCTCTGTTTCTCTCTTCCTCTTGAGTGAGCCGTGTAATTCGGATTCATTCATTCTGATGGAGTTCTTGTGCAAACAGAAGATGGGAGCTGTGCGCAGTCACACCAGATGCCGTGTAGATCCACACGTCCCTCCTCCCAAACTAAGGACTAAACATTCCCTCTCCCACATGTCCCGTTTGGCATGCACACATCATCATGAATACCAGGAATATTTGGGATAACGCCATTTGTGCAATGGCATCCCATATTGTCCTTACTGCCACATAAGATCCTTCCTTTTGTATTTTTCATAAACTCTGTACTTTGTTTTTGTTGTTTTTTTATTGTTGGTTGTCTTTAGTTGACTCGTGGTTGTGTTTAGATGTTAGCGTTACTGATGTTATGTGTCGTACTGTCTAGCGTGGCTCGTTCTCCATTGTGGCGGAGATTTAAATCTAAACGGGGTTTGACCTGCTTAAAGAGGGATGAAAGTGAACGAGCTCACAGCACAGCACAGCACAGCCTGACACGAACCTCATGGCCATTCAACAGTAAATGAGAAAAACATTTCCCTTCAACCCTGCGCATGTGTGGTCGGTGGTGGGCAGAGGGGGGAAAGGCATCCTGTTTTCCTGCGGGAGGCTAAAGGTGTGCTGTCAGTTACAGCGCCTTGGCACTGGCTCAGGAGCCGCAGGCGTGCAGATCAGAGTCTGCACATACACTGGTCACGGCACATTTGTTTTGTTCTTGTTTTAACTGATTTGGGGTCAGTGCTGCGATGTCAGGGGGCTAGCACACAGGCACTGGTGTCCGCCGTGGTGCGTCGGTCATTAGTAACCCCGTCCGCTTGCTTGCGTTTGACATGAATATGTCACTGAGCATTAGGGGACAGGACTCATTACTCATCCTGCATCACAGGCAGTCAACTTTGTCACCAACCAGGCAGGATGCGGCAGGGATTTATAGCCTGTTATTTAGATCTTCAATACCTGATTGAAATACAAGATATAGTTTGAACTCAGTTATGAACTGATTCATACTGTGTATGTGGTTTGTCTACCAACTCGAATGGGCATATGGAAAAGATGCTTCACTGTGCTGAGAATCTTCTGGAAGGACCGTGATCTCCTGTGTGTGTTGATGTCATCCGAGTCAGATCTACTCAAACCATAAGAGGCTTGTCTCGCCAGGCCCCAGTGAGGCGGGTAGCGCTGTCTCGCGTCGTTGGGAAACTGGAGAGTATCGTAGGTGACATGTTCTCTTTGAGGTCTCTACCTGGGATTGTAATTCCAGTGGGGTTCTGGGGGAGGGGGGTGTCACACTAATCTCTTCTGTCTGGGATTACCTTGTTATCAGCTCAGTTAGTAGGAGTCAGGGAGCCAGTCTATGTCCCTGCTCCTCCTCTCTTTCTTTGTATCTCTCTTTCTCTCTCACTCTCTCGCTCTCTCTTTTTTTCCCTCTCTCTGTCTCTCACTCTCTCTCTCTCCCTCTCTCTCTTTTCTCTCTCCCCCCTCTCCCTCTACCTCTCCCTCTCTCTCTCTCCCTATCTCTCCCCCCCTCTCTCTCTCTCCCTCTCTCTCTCGCCCTATCTCTCCCCCCCCCTCTCTCTCCCTCTCCCTCTCTCTCTCTCTGATTCTCTTCCACTTGTCAGAGAACAGAACAGAACAGAACAGACCACACAGCAGCTGATCCTGAGCTCCTGCATGTTTCCTCTCCAATCCCCCCGTTATCATCTCTCATCTGGTCCAGGAGAGCGGGGGTTCAGCGCTGATTCATGGGGGCCTGTGGGAGGACATAGATGTAGGGTTATGATAGCCCACGCCCTCAACATCCTGCAGGGTACTTGGAGTGAAAATGTAACTTTATCAGTCCGCCACTCTGTCGTTCCGTCCCCCCCCCTCTACGCCTCCTTCGGCCTACTTCATCCACCACTCCGCTGCGCCCATGTCCCAGTTTCTCATCCTCATTCTCCCTTCTCCTCCATCCCCCCGTTTGGCCTCTTTATTCCTATTTTTCTCTCTATCTTACCCTTCTCTCATCCTGTCTTCCTCCAGGGATTCCCTTCCCCAAGAACTTCATCCAGATCTGCAAGAAGATCCTGTGCCGGCTGTTCCGCGTCTTCGTGCACGTCTACATCCACCACTTCGACCGCATGATCCAGATGGGCGCCGAGGCCCACGTCAACACCTGCTACAAGCACTTCTACTACTTCTGCACCGAGCTCAACCTCATAGACCGCAAAGAGCTGGAGCCACTGGTGAGGGTCGAGTGTGTGTGTGTGTGTGTGTGTGTGTGTGTGTGTGTGTGTGTGTGTGTGTGTCTGTGTCTGTGTCTGTGTCTGTGTCTGTGTCTGTGTCTGTGTCTGTGTGTGTGTGTGTGTGTGTGTGTGTGTGTGTGTGTGTTTGAGTGTGTCTGTGTGTGTGTGTGTGTGTGTGTGTGTCTGTGTGTGTGTGTGTGTGTGTGTGTGTGTGTGTGTGTGTGTGTGTATTTGTGTTTCCATGCATTTTGTGTGTAATTCCAGGAAATGGTCATTGCTACCCAAGGTGACTCATAGACTTAAATCCGTAGACAGAGTGAGATCAGCTTCCATAGTACGCACTGCGCCAGTCCTTCTGTCTGTCAGTCTGTCCGTACTCTTGACACTTGAGATGCTGACTCACCGCTGATGTCACCAGCCTGGTCACCACACATTAGATGCTGTGCAGGTAGACCAGAGTAGTTAGTCTAACCTTTATACAGCCTTATGTGTGTGTGTGTGTGTGTGTGTGTCTGTGTGTGTGTGTCTGTATGTGTATGTACAAGTGATCGAGAAACACAATGGAATCCATGGGGCAAGTGCATACCTACAGCTCAGCTCCCACCATCTCTTTCTCTCCATCTGTTTTTCTTTCTCTCTCTTTCTCTCTTTCTCTCTCTCTCCATCTCTAACTCTTTATAAGCCCTTCTGAACACCAGGGCTGAGAGCAGATTAAAAGCTCAGGGTCTGCAGCAACATCTGGCTCCACCTGCTGCCTGACCCCGTGAGCGTGAGTGGTCCAGCGACCTCTGACCCCTACCCCTTTAGCCTCCCGTGAGCGTGAGTGGTCCAGCGACCTCTGACCTCCTGCACGTGGCCATGGCAGTCCACATGACCCCACTGATCTGGCCTATTCTTATCGGGGGCCTGTAATCTGTCGTCGTGATACAATATGAGCCTGTCCGTTCAACATGACAATTTTTAGATGCGAAACAGAGAGAGTTATTGGGTCGTGTTGTCTATCCCACTCCTCGACACTGAGGCGCATTCACACACACACACACACACACACACACACACACAAGCTGAGACGCTGAGAGAGATGTTTGACTGGTCAACAGTGATTCATCTCCCGCCTTCTGTTTTCCAGCGATGGATCTGGACAAAAAAAAATAGCATTAATGAGTTTTTGGAATCAGTGCCGCCTCCATGATCATCTGTAGCCAAGAGACCAGACCAGACGCAGTGCGAACAATGGCTGTTTATTCCTCTCTCCAGCCGGCCAGAGAGATTCTCATGATCAGGCTCGGAGCAAACGACTGTTTAACCATGACGGAGAAGAGCAAAGAAAGGGAAAGAGAAGGGCGTCAAAGAAGGGCAGCCTAGTCCCAGCCACTGGTCAAGATGGCCAAGCCCTTTCTGCCTAGCAAGTTCAGTAAATGGCTAACTGTCATATCTTCCAGTCTGTCTGCAGTGGTACTATAATAACACATATGTGACCCCCCCACTCAGGCACATGCACCTTTAAGAGATGTTTGAATCCAAAGAGTCGGAATGTAGCAGTTAAGACATTTGACTAAATTTGACTCTACAATTATTGAAACATTAGTAATAAATACATCGTAAGGCTGTAGTGTATGTACTGTATCTATGTAGCTGTACGTTTGAAACAGAGATCCATCATTCAGTTAAAGGTGTAGTTTATGCCACAAATGGCTGCTTGGGAAATGGGCACCATCTGTTACCGTGGCAGCGCTAACGATGGACCAGCACGCAGCTGAGCTGAGCGAGCAGCAGACATCGTTATCATCCTCATCAGTACCAAAGGCAGACAGAGGGAAGACATCAGCGGTAATGAGGAGGAGTGTGGCTTTGCTCTAAGAGGCTCCACGTCAGCGGAGGAAGAGAATGGGATGTTTACGAGTGATTTGGCCGTCCCGGGACCCTGTCCCTCTAGGCTGGGTTTACGGGTTTATGGGCCTGACCGGGAAACAAGAGGTGATAACCGTAAAGTGGCGACCAAGGTTATGATATCATCGGTGAAAGAGGTTTATGAGTGTGTGGAGTAAGGACCAAGGTGTTTTTTATAAAAAAAATTCTGTGGAGAAATCATGCACAGACTCTCTCTCTCTCTC
Organism: Clupea harengus; assembly: GCF_900700415.2. Lineage (NCBI taxonomy): Eukaryota > Metazoa > Chordata > Actinopteri > Clupeiformes > Clupeidae > Clupea > Clupea harengus. The sequence continues at coordinate 22,041,455 of NC_045163.1, read as the reverse complement.
TTTCCTTGTCTCCCTCGCTTCCTCCCTCTCTCACTCACTTCATCTGGATGATGGATACTGTGTGTGTGTGTGTGTGTGTGGTTGTGTCTGTCTGTCTGTGTGTCCGTGACCTCGAGTGTGAAGTCTTGAGTGTGCCCGTACCCGTGCCCAGGTGAGCTGCGCTGGCTGCCATCCAGGTCTCTGGCCCACACCTGAGCTGTAACTCGACCCACTGACCGCACCTCTCCGTCTCCAGTGGAAACATCATCAGGCTCTGACCTCATTCTTATTCAGAGCTATTTATAGGTGACGCTAGCTAGATGGGTTCCATTGCGACAAACGAGTTCTGTTTTTGTCGTGTGTTTTTATGAGAGAGAGAGACCTTTGAGAGACACACCATCCTTCTTTATTTGTGGCAGGCTTAGGTTTGTCCCCTCACAGGCTTGGGTCACATACGGCCTAATTCATCAGACTGTAGCGCCTCCAAAAACAAACACATTTTGCAGCAAAGGAGCTGTTATAAAGCACGCATTTGGTGGGGACCACAGGCCGGCACACCTCTGTACTGAAAGGCCATCAAGTTGTAATGGGATACTTCTCAGCAATGGAGAAATACAATGGAGAAATGGAGTTGTGTGTGTGTGTGTGTGTGTGTGTGTGTGTGTGTGTGTGTGTGTGTGTGTGTGTGTGTGTGTGTGTGTGTGTGTGTGTGTGTGTGTGAGAAATCTCTAAGATGCACGATGGAGTTTCACATGCAGATTCATGGAGCAGATCTCTTTCCATTCAAACTAAAGGATTTCCATCTGTGCTAATTACCCATCTGCCCCACCTGTGTTGCCTGAAGACAAAAGCCCAGTCCACTCCAGAGCATCTTCTTCAAAAGCCCAGTCCAGTCCAGTCCAGTCCAGAGCATCTTCTTGGTGAATTATTGATGGGCAGCTCTGTGATTAAACCAGTGGAAGGGTTTTTTTTCCATGAAAAGGGTGCAGGTTACAGGTTGGCAGCAGCAGTGAATGATTGACAGTAGAGATCATGGTGGACTGGGGCAGCCAAAGTCCACCTCCGTCTGGGAAATAAAAGACCCAAGTCCAACAGTGTCTACTGATCACATGCAGTTGTACATACCTTTGACAATTCATTAATTGAAATGCAATTCACCAAAAAAACTCAAAGTCATTTTACATTTACCCAAAAGCGCTCACACATTGATGTAAATCTGATCTAAAATGAGCTGATTGTGAAAAGGACAGAGTCTGTCTTCCTTCCCTGGACACAGATGTGTGATGGAGGGAGAAACTGGGCGGGGAAGGGGGAGTGGGGGATGGAGACAGAGGAGGGGGAGAGGGAGGGAAGGGTGGATTGTTTTGGTGGTGTGGAACGAGTGTCTGTATTATGCCTGTGTGTGTGGGTGTGTGGGTGGGTGTCTGGCTGACCCAGATGTGAGGACAGGCCCTGAGTGACCGCTTGCCGAACCTTGCCGAAACACATCTGCTTCTGTTTGCAGGGACACACACTCTGATCACACACACACATACATTACCACACACACTCAAATACAGACACAGATCTACTTCACACATAATTTCCCTGACACACACACACACACACCCCAACTGAAACTCAACGCTCTCTCCATCTCTCACACCCACCACTTTTCACACACACCCGTCCACACACACATCCACACACACATCCGCACACACGTCCACACACTCATCCACACACACGTCCACACACACACATCCACACACCCGTCCACACACACGTCCACCGCCCCCAGACAGTCCTCACCTGAGTGCTGAGCCCAGTGGTGTGTGAGACGTGTGCTCCTATGGGAGACCCAGACCCACACCACACTGCCTCATTAGCACATTGTGGCGGCACAGGTTAGCATTAGCACATTGTGGAGGCACAGGTTAGCTTATTAGCACATTGTGAAGGCACAGGTTAGCTTATTAGCACATTGTGGAGGCACAGGTTAGCTTATTAGCTGGATCTCTTCCCCTCTGATACTCCTGTCCACATGCAGTTTTTTTTTACTACATGTTTGTCATTGTCAACAGCGCTAGATTCAAAGCAATGTATGTGCATGTCAATGCAATGTTTTTATATTTCTATGCATTTTCTTTTATTTCTATGCATTTATTTCTAACATTATCTCTACCACTTCTCGCTCTCTCTGTTTGTTTCTCTCTTTTTCCACTTGCAGAAAGAGATGACCTCACGCATGTGTCATTGAGCGCAGGTGGCGCACGCCACCCTAGAGACCACGCTTTGGAACCCCACCCTGTGTACGGGAGGTTGCCATGGAGAGGGGAGGATCACCAGCAGTGGCAGAACTGACTCTAAACCTTGATGACATCATCTAGGCTCTGAGAGCCAGGAAGAAAACCTGCTGCCAGGGTTAACAAACATAACACGCCCTGTAAACCACCACCCCTCCACACACACACACACCTTACCCCCACTCTCCTAGCCTGGGCACAGCAGGGGCAGACGTTTAAGCAAAACAGCACCACCTACTGGTGAGATCGGCACACTACATGTGTTACAACGATAATGTCCACAAGATGGCACTCTCGTTCAACAATTACTGTAGTTCAGCAAATTACTCCCGAATCAGAGTAGAGGTAGTGTCTGCCTAGTTTTGGTTCATCTGCTTGGAATTTCTGCTGACTGTATTACATCTTCAGTGCGTAACATGTTTTTATTTAACTTTGTCTCTTAATTCCTGATATTCTTCCAATGATGTTGTGGACTCATTAGTTTTTATTTTTTAAACAAATTGATCTTCCTACTAGTTTTCACAAATATTTTAGTCCTTCTATGTGTTTCTAATTTCCATGAGGTTTTTTGGAGTGGAGACTGCCAAAACATTTTCCAGTCAAACTCATTTTAAGTGGTTGGCCACTGCCTATACATTGATAAGGGTTTTAACTAACTGACTTGTAACTTTAGTCAGGATGTTTGGACCTGCAGTGACTTTTGGTAATCCTCTTTTTATCATTAGAACGTGAGAACAAAGAACATTCAAGTTTGACACAATGTTACCTTCCTGGGCTACGCAGCGTTTGCAGTGCAGTGGTATGGGTTTTGATGGGAGAACTCGTGTGGATGAGAAGCAGAGCATTGAACTTTTTAGGGCGTCTCTTTTGGTCACTAAGTGATTCTTAGTAGCATAAGACAACCTGTACAGACATTATTGTGTTGTCAACCTCTGTCCAGATCCTGTCTATGTGGTGAACTGAACTGTAGTTTAAGTGTGTTGCTGCTTGGCACATCAAGTTGGGTGTGATTATCTAAAACACAATTCCTGAGTATAATTTCAGTACAGTCTTTCTGGATGTGACCTGTTGTTTCAACATGGTCACTCACAAATACACACAAACAAACTGTCTCTGTCGGTCCAAAAGTGTAGCATTCCTGAAATGGACTATAATTAACAACATTGACATTTTGATTTACTTTTTTTCCATTGGTTTGTTGTTTTCTAAAACTGCAGTTTGAATACCTCTGTTTTTCTTCATATGTTAATCTCTTCTTGTAAACTAAAGATGTTGATGATTTAATGTAAAGTGTACAATTGAAGCAATAAAGAGTGTATTTTGATTCAACATGTTTGCTGTTTGATTGTGAGGGGAAAAACTGCACTAAACCCTCTGATGATTATGGCTGAAAATTGAAATGTCCTGTGTCCATCGTGTATCATTATGAAGTTGACACTAGGTGGTGCAACTAGCCAGACCAACAATCTCTCTCTTACACAGTCACACACACTCTCTCACACACACACAGATACACACACTCTCTCTCATACACACACTCACTCACTCACTCACACACACACACACACACACACACAGTATTTCAGTCTGTTTTTCTTTTCTACTTGCCTTACCATCTTTAAGCTCCTTAGAAGGTCCACTCTTCGTAATTAAGACAGGGGCAGGGAGTACATGATACCCAAATGTCCAAAAAGATCAGCCTGTTTGTAATCCCTCGAGGGTGGCTGTAATACCCCTCTGAGAGAGAGATTAGACCCAGAGTTTACCCTCACACGGCACTATGTGAAAAGCAGAGTAAGTGGTAACTCGCGAGTAATCTCAGATTTTGGCCCCTTTGAGCTGTATAAAAGGAGAGCTCATCTCTACCTGTCCTCCAAAAAGTTAGCCAGAGCGTAGCACCCTCTCCGTGCAACAGAAACACCGCAAGAACTGAATGGCTTTCCGAAATCAACACGCACCGACCCTATGGTTGCATGTTCAGAAACTGTACTTGTGCCAGGACTGAGACGCTTTGACCGACATTGTGCTTTCTCTAAGGGGGTTCAGGCACTGGGCTCTGTAAAGCGCCTTGAGACAATTGTATTGTTTTGGCGCTACATAAATACAATTGAATTGAATTAAGACGCAAAAGAAAAGTATGTTTCATCCTCTGCTCTGTGTAAGAGCAGAGCGCAGGAAGCTAATTGACTGGCCGGTGTGCTGATCGCCCCTGGGGGCTTCGCGTCATGGGAGAGAAGGCGACGGCGGGCCCGCCGGTGTGCGTGCAGATCCTGTCCGTGGCGGCGCTGGTGTGCTTCGGACTCTACTGCCTCGTCAAGGCCGTCTCCTTCAGCTTCTTCAACTGGTGGTACATCCTGGCCTTCGCCTGCATCGTGGCCACGGCGCTGGCGTCCTTCCGCATCTACGAGGTGTGCATCGTCATGGCGCGCAGGGAGATGGCCGAGGCCGAGCCCTGTGGACAGGTGCCCTTAGAGTGAGGGTTTGTTTTGGGACAGCAGCTGTGGAAGTTGGACAATAAGTCTCACTGAGTCTTATTGACTCAGAAAAAACAATGGAAGTGTGGACATTATGTCTTGGATGTTTCTAGAAGGTGGTGAGGTAACACAGTGTAAGAATAATTATTCTAAGGGGAAAGAAAATTACTTGAACTGGATGGGTCTTTTTTGCGAATCCATATCCATTTAATGTGAAGCTACAGACTACTGATGAAGTATAGGGTTTACGGTCATTGTGTAATCAAAGTGATGGTTGAACACTGCATCAACTGCAAGGAACCTAATGATGACATACAGTATGAGAAATAAGATCAGGTCTAGTCATGTCCTTTGATCTGCTGGTCTGTGAAACTGGCAAGTGTGTTAAAAAAGTACATGGCCAAGACATCATTTACAGAACTGTCAGTGTTGCCATCCAGTACAAGCATCAAGGGCGTACTGCAAACTGAACTCTAACCAGAGTGGTCTGTTTGGTCACACCGCTGGTCTCCCTGGTATGTGTCAGTGAGGTGTCGTTCTCAAAGCCAAAATCCTATTTGTGATCAGTCCAATCTACCCAACTGAGAGCTGTACTTTGCTGTGAGGCATTAACAGGCATTAATCCGGTGGATAAGTAGAGCATAGAATGTAGAATTCCCAAATGCATTCTCCCAGGCCATTAGTGTTATTGAAGTCCAATTGTGATGAACAATAGTAAACGGTCTGATATTTGGTGATTGAAATTGTGTGTTATGGGTGCAAGGTCCTCCGAAAGGACCATGACTAATCTATCAATATATTATAGAGTAACTAAGTGCGTATCAGTCTTGTGACATGTACTATATTTACAAGAGTGTGAAATGGAATAGAATGGAATGTCTTACCTTAGAGGCTCAATAAAAGCATACATGAAAAGCATGTGAAATGGATCAAATGCATTCGCACACTGCTACATCTGTTCTGTGTAGAGACACTGTCTGCTAGTTCACTGTGGCCCACATGGTACTGCTTAAGGTCTTCAGTGTATAGATCATAGATGGGTCCACAGACACGGGTAAATCCAGTCTCTCTGAATCCTCTTGGCTGCTTGAGGGGAGGTAGTCTACAAGAAGAAAACTCCACACCTTTTAAAAATGAATTGTACAAGGAAGAGAGAATCACACAGGGAGAAGAACGTGATCGCTTCTCTTCCTGAAAGGGGCAGACACATTTGCTGTGTTCGAGGTCAGTCTTTTCATCGGGTACCAGTGCAGACCTCCACAGCAGGTGGGAGATCTCCTCAGATCTCCAAGGCAGCGAAAACCTATACATAAAGAAACTGATGAGGGACAAAGCTGCTGGGGTCTCACTGCAGAGGAGGTCGAGTTGTGCATTTGGGGTCTCGACAGTTCAGCGACTAACTGCATGTACATAAAGGGGAGGAATCTGGTCCTCGTCAGGTTCTGGAAGTTCTGTTTCATTCGCTTGTTAACGCTAGAGAGGAGCTGGCCATCCTTCATCTCTCTGCTGACGTCTCAGCCCCTGAATCACATCGATCAGTGTACCCCCGGCGGACCAGGGGAGGATGTGCAGTCTGCTGTAAGACTCAGAGGATGGTAATGGATATCCACCAGTACTTACCCTGTTCCTCTCTCTCTCTCTCTCTCTCTCTCTCTCCCTCTTTCTCTCTCTTCCTCTCTCTCTCTTTGGTATCCTCTCTGAACAACAGGAACCCTGAAACCAGGACCTCTCCTGGGCCACAAGTAATGACTGCCTGAGTGATATCTAATGCTGTGTAAATTACATTAGCGATTTGGGATGCAGGCATCAGACTAAATTGATGAGTTGAGGTACTACTGCAGGAAAAAGAGGTCTTTGTTATGGCCATGGAGATTTGTTTGTGTGCTTTGATTGCAAAGGTCTGTGAGACATTTTGTAGAGAACATGTGCTCAAAAGGTTATTCTTTTTGACATACTACAGTACAGTGTTGGGTTTGTATAGTCTGATAATCACGTGTGAATTCTAGTTCTGATGTACCGCTGTTTCTCTAGTTTGGGTTTCAAGAACACACAAGGACTTGCAGACGTTGCTTCTGCATTGATAACATTAAAATCCAAATTAGTTTATTATAAATAAATAATACAAAATAAATCATAACTATTTATCTAAAAAAAATGCTATTATATATCATTAGACGCTTTGTGCCATGGCTGTATTACCACATTGCACCCGTTTCTGCTACCAATGTTTGTTTAGCTTCCAAGTCATGCATGGTAGGTTCTGGTGGATAACCGTGGTAACGGGGTACATAATGGACTGGATCAGAACTAAAACACTCACACGTCACTGTTGGTGGTGTAGACGCTGCAGTTCAGAGACTCAATGGCCATCGATCACACAGGTAACCTGACCTCCATGTCATCTATTATGACCTACATGAAGATCAACCTGACTGCTACCTGACAACCATGTCGTCCATTATCCCCTACATAAAGATCAACCTGACTACTTCAGGAACGCACACAGCATATGAAAAACAATAGATTTTTTTTATTTATGTTTTTATTTGTGGAAACTTCAGGCTAATCATATAAAACAAAAGTTGCTATTTACAGTTGACCTCAGGTCTTCTGTTCGAACAGATAGAAAAACAAGTTCCAGCTGTGTTACTCACACGTTTACATCCACTCTGACCAATCAATCGAAGCGATTTACAATGGCTGACATTCATATAAAAAAAACGACTGGTTGGATACATCCCGTTAACATTTCATAATATTTCAAACATGAGTACACAATGTGTGCAAAATTGTAGTCCATCCATCCCTTTTAAAAGGATTGATTAAACCTTGTTTTCACTGTTATACATATCCAGCGTAAGTGAAGTAACAGGTGCAGGATACATGTCCCATGGAACTGTAGAAAGATACTCCTTGTGTGTGTGTGTATAGCACATCATCAAGATCATCCAGCTTCTTCTGCAGAGCAGTCAATGCCTGCATAGGTGAACTTCTCATACAGCGTGGTGTTCACATACGTCTGCGAGGGAAGAGGGAATATCCACGAGTGTGAGGAAAGTCAAGCACCAGTTAACACTCATACACACACCCACAGATCTGATAGCGTTCATTTCTGTCTGGCAGTGTAATTCTCCCTAGGCTCTTATTTCACTAAGAAAGTACAGTGTTTTGGCTGTTTCTTGGTATTAAAAGTACCTCAAGTTTTGATTCAAGTCAGACAGACAAACAGCAACATTGCAACTTGACAGCATTTCTTTTGCCAAACAGTGGAGGCAGCAGTTATAGGGTGTGTTGGGTCAGTTAAGAGGGTGTGTTAGGTCAGGTAAGAGGGTGTGTTAGGTCAGGTAAGAGGTGGGGATGTGTATTGTACCTTTCTTTCCTCCAGCATGCGATTGAGAGAGACCAGGATCTGAGTGAACGAGGGTCTCTCGTAAGGTTTCTCTCTCCAGCATTGGCGCATCAGGTCAAACCTGAAACACACAGAGGGTGACTGACAAGCTGACATCAGGTCAAACCTGAAACACACAGAGGGTGACTGACAGGCTGACAGGGAGGCTCAACACGCGTGGAGATGTAGAACACCTGACTACAAGGGTAAACACACCAAGTACTGTTTGGAGAAAATCAGTACCTGTGGAACAGATGGACTAAATTTGACAGTTAAGAAAACACTCTTTATTCCTCAGCACTCTTCTACTTACACCTCGTCGTCACAGTTGAGGGGCTTCTCCAGACGGTAGCCCTGCGGAAGCTTCTCATAGAGCTCAGCGCAGGTCATCCCGCAGTATGGCGTCCCACCTTATACACACACACACACACAGAAAAACCCCACTTGACTGAAAAGGCTTTGGCTGCATTACAACCAAACTATTCATCAAACTTTTGGATTCGGTTTATAGTCGACGCGAGGGCTTGCCAGTTATGACTTCACGACATCCAACTTAACACAATCCCAAAGTGGGGTGGCTCACCGGGCCAGATAAAACACAGCCGTGCCATTACTCACTCAGCAATGTGCTTGTTGGATGACACTCTACCAATAACTCAGGCAAAATGAAGAATTAAGGCGAAAATATGAAGAGCGAATCATGGATCACCTACCCAGGCTAACAATCTCCCAGAGAAGAACTCCGTATGACCACCTGTTGAAGAAGCACCAAAATGAATGTTCCACTTGCTTCGAGTCAACATGTTTAGCTTCCAAGTATTGCATGGAAGGTTCTGGTGGATAACCGAGGTAACGGGGTACATAATGAACTGGATCGGGACTAAAACACTCACACGTCACTGTTGGTGGTGTAGACGCTGTAGTTCAGAGACTCAATGGCCATCCATCGCACAGGTAACCTGCCCTGTATGGAGTACACAGCAATGAGATGATCAATATGCTGAGTACATGGTGAATATGCTGAGTACATGGTGAATATGCTGAGCACATGGTCAATATGCTGAGCACACGGTCAATATGCTGAGCACATGGTGAATATACTGAACAAATTATCAATATGTTGAGCACATGGTCAAAATGCTGATCACATGGTCAATATGCTGAACACATGATCAATATGCTGAGCACATGAGAAACAGGCCTATGCAAATAGAGTGCTGTTATTGTTATTGTGACATCCACACCATCGTCTTCTTCACGTACACCTCCTGGCCTCTGGAGAGCCCAAAGTCTGCGATCTTCGCCACAAAGTTCTCCCCGACAAGAATGTTCCTGGCAGCCAGATCTCTGTGAATAAACTGATGAAATCCACGTTGTCAGTATCTCTTTTCGACTTGTATGCATGGCATAGTCTTTTCTTCACATCATCAACACATCATCATCAACAACAACAAATATATTACTCTCATACAGTAAGTCAGAGCTATACTGAAAACAAGCAAGTCAGTGATTCCTTAGCCAATATACTAGTCTGCAGGAACGTCCAGTACAGGTCTGTTTTTTCTCATCTTTAGTATTTGAATTGCAAGCAGTTCTTTTTTCACGGGCTTTCGTACAGGTTCATGGTGTTTAGGATAGGGTGTGGTACAGGTCTCACCCACGTATCACAGAGAAAGCCACGCTCACCTGTGCCTGGCTCAGGTAGTCCATGCCCCGCGCCACGTCGGCAGCGAAGTGAAGCAGCTGCTGGGAGGAGAGAGTGGAGGCGGTGCTGTGGGCGATGGCGAACGCCGGGTCCGTCTCCAGAACACGGCTCTTCCGCAGGAAGTCCAGCAGGTTGCCGTGAGGAGCAAACTCAATGGCCAGGTACAGATAGCCTGCAGAAACACAGGGGGATGTCTGTCGTGACTATCAGCCAAACCCGGAGGTCCAGAGCCACGTCACAGTTCACGATTAGCTCCACCATTCTGCACTAGCACGTGGGACGTGCATGAGAGACATTTTTACAAGTTAACCAGTCGTGATTTCAAGGTCGTCTGGGGGTCATTAGCAACATCCTTCACAATATATCTCATACATGATAAATGTCACAGTGCGCTGTATGTACATTTTATGTCATCGCTCAAGGGGTGTGTTAAAAGGCCCAGGTGGCGCCTCGCAGCGTGTGAGAGGAGGAGGAGGAGGAGGAGAGAGAGAGGTGGAGGAGGAGGAGGAGGAGGAGGAGAGAGAGGAGAGTGTTCAGATTTACCCCTGTGTTCACAAGCCCCCAGCAGATTGATGATGTTGGGATGGTGGCCAAGCTTGCAAAGCACCTCCAGCTCCCCGGCAAAGTCCCTGTGGTCATCCTTGGAGGCGTACTCTGAGTGAGTGGCACACACACACAAAACACACACCATTTATCAGCACTGGTGTTGGTTCTATAGGTCTTTGGAGGTATGCCACTGAGCAGTTATACAAGGAAGGCCTTTTGATTGAGTATCTATATAATGCAGTGGAAATCCACAGAGAGGCCATCCCTCCACCTCCCATCTCTCACACAGAGGGGCCAAGGCCATGCAAAGATTCTCCATTGCAGTTCCCCTGAGATGTATCAGAAGTACAAGCTGCTGTTGACCTACCAGCGTATGTAAAAGTTCAAAGGTCACTGCTGTCTAACTTGCCCCCGTTTACCTTTCATCCTTTTGATGGCGGCGTCCATTCTCAGCCCGTCCTTCTTGATGCTGGCCTTCAGGACCTGCCCAAAGTTCCCCTCGCCGATGATGTCCTGGAACTTGATGTCGCTCCACACGAGGGCCGGGTAGGCCACGTGCTGGGGGGTGTTCGCTGACTTCTTGTTGGGCATGTTCAGCGACCCCGAGCTGAACTGGACCACCGGCTCCTCTCTCTAAATGGCGGCACAAATGATGGATGATGGATGGGTGTATCTCGTGCAGTTTACTACCAGAGCTACAGCATACTTACTTTTCATTCGTTTCATTCCATTGTAGCCATTTGTAGCCCTAAAACCAATTCAGCCTGTGTGTGTGTGTGTGTGTGTGTGTGTGGGGGGGGGTGTGTGTGTGTGCGTGCTCGTGTGTGGGTGTGTGGGTGTGTGTGCGTGCTTGTGTGTGTGTATGTGTGTGTGCGTGTGTGTGTGTGCGTGCTCATGTGTGTGTGTGTGTGTGCGCGTGTGTGTGTGTGCGTGCTCATGTGTGTGTGTGTGTGTGTGTGGGTGTGTGGATGTGTGTGCGTGCTCGTGTGTGTGTATGTGTGTGTGCTTGTGTGTGTGTGCGTGCTCGTGTGTGTGTGTGTGTGTGTGTGTGTGTGTGTGTGTGCGTGCTCTTGTGTGTGTGTGTGTGTGTGTGTGTGTGTGTGTGTATGTGTGTGTGCGTGTGTGTGTGTGCGTGCTCGTGTGTGTGTGTGTGTGTGTGCGTGTGTGAGACTCACCACAATGTTCTGGAATGCCTGGACCATCCTCCTCTGGAAGGTGGCGCGCTTGAGCTGCAGCACGATGCAGAAGGCGATGAGGATGGTGATGCACGTCATGCCCGCGGAGCCCAGGATGGCAAAGAACAGCATGTTACCCTCACTGCTCAGCCTGTGCAGCCCTGATGCAAAACCAAAAATCAATCAATCAATCAATCAGCCAACCAAATCAATCAATCAATCAATCAACCAACATTACACAACAGGGTGGAAATTTGATCTCAGGCTTGAATAAAAAGCAAAATCCTAATTTTTCTTCTTCTCCTTTCTTTTTTATATACAGTATATATATATATGATATGATATATATTTGTCAAGCTGCAGAGGTGTGGTATGACCACTGTGTGCTTACTGGCGCTCTCCAGCTGTGTGAGGGTCCTGACGTGGACCTGGGGCCTCTCCTGGCTCTCGCCCAGGTTGTTGGTGGCCCAGAGGTCCACCCGGTAGAGCGTGTCCTGCAGGAGGCCCCTCAGCTGGAACTGCATGGCCAGCTGGTCCTGCGGCACGGCGATCTCCACCAGCTGCCTCAGGTCCTCCTGCTCCTCCTGGTAGAGGATGGTCACCTTGGAGATGGAGTTGCCCTCCGCCAGGGACCAAGTGAGGGTAGCAGAGGTGTCGGTGACGTTGCAGGTGAGGATGTTGAAGGGCGCTGGGGGCAGGTCTAGGTTACAAAATAACAAGTCCAGTAAGTACCTGTACCTCAGCCTCTTTCAAGACTACAATTCCCACTTTCCTTGTGGCATCATCTGTTGACAAATGCGTGGACCACAACAAAGCCTACTTCAAACCAAATTATCTTTTATTGAAATATATAAAGTGAGGTAACACTCCTGCACTCCTGCAACGAAAGGGAGACAAAAAGATGAAAGACCTCATTTCCCATAAGACTTTTCATCACTCATCATCATACCATTGCTGAGGGTCCAGGCTGACACCGCCGCTCGGGACAAGCCCACTGGCCGACACTGGACGTCTGTGTTGTCTGAGGTGGAGGTCAGCCACAGGCGGCACTCGTACTTGTGCCTGGGCTTCAGGTGCCTCAGCCGCAGGCTTGTGGAGTTGACGGTGAGGTGGTGCGTCTGGAGGTTGCTCGGGTCGGAGCTCTGGAGGCACTCCAGCTGGTAGATCCAGTCCTCTTTGGTGGATCGGTTTAGCGGGTCCCAGGACAGGTCCAGAACCGTCTGGCTTAGTGGGACCAGTTTGATACCAGTGGGATAAGAACACTCTGGAACAGAGAGGGACTCATGTAATGAAGGTTGGAAAAGAGAGTGTTGTGTTATGTGAGGGTGTGTGTGTGTGCGTGCATACATGTGTCTGTGTGTGTGTGTCTCTCTGTGTGTGCGTGTGTGTGTGTGTGTGTGTGTGTGTGTGTGTGCGTGCGTGCATACGTGCGTGTGTGCATGTGTCTCTCTGTGTGTGCGTGCATGCATACGTGTGTGTGTGTGCGTGCGTGTGTGTGTGTGTGCGCGCGTGCATATGTGTGTGTGTGTGTGTGTGTCTGTGTGTGTATCTCTGTCTCTGTCTGGTTGTAAGAACATGGCACATGCCTTACCCAGTCTCTGTGTGTGTGTGTCTGTGTGTGTGTGTGTGTGTATCTGTGTCTCTGTCCGGTAGTAAGAACATGGCCGATGCCTTACCCAGTATCTGTGTGTGTGTGTGTGTGTGTGTGTGTGTGTGTGCATGTGTGTGTGTGTGTCTGTGTCTCTTTCTAGTTGTAAGAACATGGCGCACGCCTTACCCAGTATCTGTGTTTGTGTGTGTGTGTGCCAGTGTCTCTGTGGCCTTACCCAGTATCTGTGTTTGTGTGTGTGTGTGTGCCAGTGTCTCTGTGGCCTTACCCAGTATCTGTGTTTGTGTGTGTGTGTGTGCCAGTGTCTCTGTGGCCTTACCCAGTATCTGTGTGAAGAAGCTGGCCTCGGGCCCGGGGTAGCCGGTGCCTCCTGCTCCTGTGCGAGCGAGCTGCACAAACGTGGTGTACTCAGTCATGGGCGTCAGGTTCTCCAGCTTCACCTGGGATCCCATCACTGATGATGATCAAGCACACACAAACAGATTAGGGAAAAGTACAGTCCCAACGCCAACTCTCAGTTTCACCTAAATCATTCAGCGTTGCGATTGTGGAAGTGTTTGTTTAACATGAAGAAACTGCATATTTGCAACCTTCCCCATATCATTCTATTTTTACTACCGGATGAGCAAGATATATGGCGCCTGACACTTTTAACAAGGGACAGAAGGGCAGGCCTGTCTCAAACAGCACTAAAATGGAAACAGCTCTGAGGTCTTGAGGATGACCTTGGGTGCAATGAAGACACGCAGAGATATGCAAAGCAAGCGATCTTCAGAAGGAGCCAAAGTTCTCTGGAAGCAATTATTCTTTTCCTAAAAAACACAAGGCCCTTTCCGGAGGATGACCTCACTGCAATTGTTCTCTGCGCCCATAATAACTTTCAGGACTGACTCTGAAAAACGTTGAGCTCATCAGATAACTATTTCTGTCCACAGGTTTTAATTCGAGGCGCAATGGAAAACACATCATAAATTGAGCGCCAGCCAGGAACAGTGAGCTAACCTTTGAACTTTGACCTCCTAGCTGCAGGATGTAAACAGAGTTCTCTCTCGAGTGCACACACACACACACATGGCTACACGCTGCCACCTACCTTCTACCATCCGCCATGACGAGGTGTTCACCTGCCTGTAGACGACCTTGACGGAGGTCACTGGCCCGTCGCCTGAGTAAGGCTCCTTGTTCACCTGGATGATGAGATGGTAGGGCCCACTGCCATTCAGGAAGGGGGGGCTCTGGGGCTGCGGGGGAACTGTAAGAACAGCGACTCAGTGAAACTCAACCCCTTCTTATACGTGGCTGGATGCCCTGAGAGATAACATATGCATTGGATCTGACGCTAGAACTGAAATATGTTCTCCTCAGTGGGATCCTCAAAGCTACACAAAAGGAAACATAAGATGTGTGGAGGTCAGGTTAAATAACGCTGCACAGTTTGAGAATTAGACCCGAAGGGAAGGCCAAAACAGACTTATATTGTCAAACCACAGGATACAGATGAACTGACAAACGCCGGCATTCACAAGACTGGACTGACTTTACACATTTCATTTGGTGCATTTGAACACTAACTAAATCCCTTTGGAGGGGGCAGACAGTGTACAACCCAAAGCACAGTGCAAGAGGCGCAAAATGTGCTGCCGCACCCCAAGTGAATAGCTAGTTTGTTTATAAGTCACGGAGGAATCTCAAGCCAGACAATGTCACTGTAATTAAATAATTAACTCTGACCTAAACCAGATTATTCAAAGAAGATCCTTATCATACCTTTGACAGTCACCAGGAAGTCTTTCTCCACCTGCCCAGCTGTAGTGCTGGCCCGGCATTGCCAGCGGCCGGTGTCTGACACCACGATCTTGTCCACTCTGAACATAGAGGTGGTCTGGTCATTCACCGTTTCTGTGTCCAATGCCTGAAAACAAACAAACAAACAAAACAGTTGGAGTCTGGAGTGACTGTGGTCATAAATAGGGCGATAGTGGTTTAGGAGGTAGAGGAGTCGTTTAGCAATCGGAAGGTTGCTAGTTTGATCCCGACTCCTCCTCACCAAGTGACAAAGTGTCCTTGAGCAAGACAGTGAACCCAAAACCACTCCCCATGTGTGGGTTGGCAACTTAGATAGTAGCCTCTGCCACCAGTGTATGAATGGGTAGATGTGTGAGGCATTCATCTGTGAAGTGCTTTGAGTGATCTATGAGTAGAAAAGCGTTATATAAATCCGGTCCTTTCACCATTCTCTTCTGTCTGACAGAAAACCAACACTGACCCCAAAGGGTTATTGTAAAGGCGAACACACAGTGACAAAAGGCTATATAAGTTTAGTGCTAACGCAAACCTTTTCTTGAGTGTCTACGTAGATCGAAAGTGACACCGGGCGCTGTGAGCCCTGTTGTTTTAATCTCTCATAAATACGTATCCTGTGATTGAATCCGACTGGAGCATCCTGTGTTTTCTACTCACATGTACAGGTGTCCTGTCGGGTCTGAGCAGGATGATCTCTCCATGCAGCGGAGCTGGAAGACCCCTGGCTGTACAGTTGACCGTATAGATGACTCCAGCATTCAGCTCTGTGTCCCTGAGGTTGCTGACCACAACAGGAGGCTTGTCTGGAGAAAAAAACGACAATCGACAGCATTATGAAAGCTGGTGGACGGGCCTCCTGAATGTTTGAGGAGAGAGAGGACATGTGGTCCTAAAAGAGAAAAGAGATCCTGTTCCAATACCTTCTCTCTCGCAGCGAGAGCCATGTCTCCCTGGACACACGCAACCCCGGTACCGGTCACATTTTCCTTTCCCTCCGCACTTACACCTCAGTTTACAGCCGGCCCCGTAATAACCTGGTGGACAAGCTGCACACACACACACACACACACACACACACACACACACACACACACACACACACACACACACCAGAATGTATGTCGGTCAGTCACAGAGTAAAACCAGATAAGGTGTGACTACGCTGTAATATCAACTGGGATCCCAGAGCACAAATATATAGAGCACACATACACACACTCTCACACACACATACACATATACAATAATGTGTATGTATTGCTATACCATATGTGTCTGTCACTCACCTTCAGTGCAGTTAAGGCCCCTCCAGCCTGACGAGCAGGAGCAGCCGTACGGGTCCTGCAGGCACAACACCATGGACTGGCAGTTGCCATTCATACACCTCTCCTTACAGGTCCGCCCAAATCGGCCCTCGCCACAAACTGTTCAGTGGAGAATTATGGGATGTGATTCATGTTTAACCTTCTGGACATCCCAAGGATGTTGGGCCAACATGATGTAGTGGAACCTCTATTGACTGCTAGTCTTTATTAACATCAGTATACTGGGTACTATGCTTTTAACACAACAATAAAAACTGTACTAAAAATCCTACTTTGTTTCTCAAACATAATTGTGGGTGTTACCAGACAGGTAAAATACACGTTTCAATACAATCAAGTTTAACCTTGCTGTTTATATCATGTGTAGTCATTGTCTGTGTCTGAGCACAGTTGAGTGTGATATAGTACCTATTTCACAGTTGGAGCCCTTGAACCCTGGAGGACAAACACACTGCCCGGTCTCATCATGGCACATGCCTCCATTGGCACATTCCGGGCAGCTTCTGGAACATTCTGCACCCCACATTTGTGCTCTGCATTCTGGGATTCCATCAGAGCATCAAAGCATCAGAAGATAAACATGTGAGAGATCCAAGCGGTCAGACATCTGAGATAGCTGGCATCAGTATCGCCTGACTGTGGTCAGGTCCCCGGGGTTAAACCAGACCGTGAGGGAGTGGAGAGGAATGGACTTTCTCCACCCAAACTAGAGTAAATAGATATTTTGGACCCAGAACTGTCCATTTTCCCGTAAACCACAACTAAACATCATCTATCCTGAGGTCGACAGTAACACCAGGTCATGAGCTAAAAGTCGTGAGATGCTATCACGACTCCACAGGATTCAATTTTTCAAAACCAAACTATTAGTCATGCATTTATCAGTTAGCCACAGGGTATTCATCTGAGTTTATTTAAGGCCATTGTGTGCCTGGCCATTGTGAACACTGGTTTTATGTGATTACTTATAAAATAAATGAAGTTGAAAACTAAACACTCTTGAGGGGTACTCTACATCAGTCCTGCCAGAACACATTCACTTAGGTCTAAGTGCAGTATGGGAACTGCAAAGTGGAATACCAGGCGATACTGGGCAATCTACAATTTGGTGCCAACTTAGAAAATAGGACTAATTGTCTGAACTGACGTCCATCCTTGCCTGACCAGATCCCAAACGCCACAGGATGGCTGATGACACCTAACAGCGGTGTGAGATGTGCCAGAATGAAGGGTACACTAACTTCTTACTATCAGCCTGGTGATCCCGGCAGTGATGTCTAAATCGCCAATGTATCTGGCTCTGTAGAGACCAGCGTCGTCCACCGTCACTGACACGATGGGGTACTGAAGCGTGTCGAAAATCTCATGCTTTGGCAAGGAGTGAAGAAATGTTCCTGAAAAATATAGAAAAATACATTTCACACAATTTCTCAATTCACACAGTTGCTGATGACAGGTTTTGATTGAACCTATGATCTGTGTGTTTGATACTGGGAGCAATTAATAATATCAGACAGAGGTAACAACTTCACACACATTGGTAAATACAACTGACCATCAAAAGTCATTAAAAAAAAACATGCTTAGGATGCCATCAATTGATAAAAGTCACAGATTATCATCTTCCCCAAAATGACTTTATGTAGTTCTGTTCTCAACCATTCCTACCATTCTTATAGATGACTGGATCCATTTGCAGCACTTTCTTCCGCACGTAAGATATGTTGATAAACTCTCCGATGCTGGCTGTGACTGTTAGCGACTCTGGAAGGAAGGCAGCTGTGGGCCAGAATAAAAATAGGCTTCAGTTCACTTCACCCGCAAAGAGTAAGATCAAAACACAACTGTGCACTTACTAAACGAAGACAAATAGAGTGGAACACAAGAAAACAAATGAATGGGAGTATTTGCTGCAGTTTCACCCATCCAGGAAGGCCTACGCAAACAAACTCTTTTGACAGGAAGTCAAAGCCTATTGAAGTTCAACATCGCAGCCTACCCCTCCTCCCCTTCATCTATTTGTGTTTAATTATGGCATACGAGGCAGGGGAGGACTCCCCTCAGACTAAGCATAACAACTTATGCCGCCAAAAACTGACACTGTGTCAGAACTCATTTCTCATGCTCTCACCACCGCAATGCAAAAGAAGGGAGGACCGTGTCCACTCCGTGAGTAAGTGCAATGCAGCGTTGTCGCTTCAGAGGCTCCCAATGGCTTCAAAGCATCTCACTCACTCTTCACAACACTGGGCAGCATGTGGAGGATTAAATAACAAAAGCTTGTATTTTTTTCCTGGATTAATTTTCTGGATCTGTCACGTACAGCTCCACTACAGAAGGCAAACAAACTGTGTTTTTTTTGGAATTTGTGGAGTAGCACTTTCAAATGTCTCTACCTTCATTCAGCATCTTGTAGGTGTAGATCTTGCTGGAGTCGGCAGTGCTTTTGAGCCGGCAGTAGTAGGAGCCAAAAATGCCATTGCGATTGGTCCAATCGATTTTGGTGGCGGAGCGGTACCGTGTGTCCGGCGTGTTGGTGAGCGTGGGCGGGTGGGGGTGCACGTGGTGGGTGTCGCGGTTCACGGTGAGGGAGGCAGTGGAGGTCCAGTCACTGCTCACGCACAACAAGGAGGAGTTCGTGGAGGTGACCACAGGGTCTGGGTTGATCAGGGTCAGATCTGCTATTTCTGAGGCACTGCCTGTAGAAGACAGAGGGTAGAGATACAGTGGAAGATTTGCTAAGGATGCCTGTTGAAAAAACATGTATGTAAGACCCTTGGAAATTCACATCAATCACCATCACACTAGATCTGGCGCTAGGGTTCGTGTTTGCTGACCAGATGATGAGTATTAAACTCTTGATCCCAGACTTGGCTGTAACAAATAATCATTGTTTACCAAAATAAGTGTTTGCTGAAGTGTTTGTCCTCCACCAAGTATCAATAACTCATACAAGCATAAACTATTTCAGTCGGACACCATGGTCCAACCTAGCTAATATGTTCAACACCATCAGGCCCGTAGCTGCTCCAGCAGCTGTGTGTATGTGTGTGTGTGTGGGGCCCGTGGGCCTGCCGTTCTCTCTGGAGCGTCATGTGGCTAGAACAATAACCGCCTCTGATTTATGTGCTACACTAATGGACTTTATGGGACCCCGAGCTTACTGCATGCTAAGCCCATGCGTCTAGGTCTGGCAGAGCGCGAGGGGCTAGCCGCTAGCGTAATGCCTTGTGTAAACACAAGCACATGCGAGGTCAGGTTCTTATTCTCCTCCTGTGCGCGCGAGAGAATCCCACTTCAATATGGTGATGGATTTTCACACCGAAGTTGAAGTCAGTCATTTCATCTGTTATGTTCTGGCTACAAGAGGGGTTAGATATGATTCATACTTTTTAACATCAGTGTCAGACCTCAGAGATATGGCAGACCTTTCTAAAGTCATAACATCTGACTATAGATTAGTATCTTCCTATTGTTATACCGCAGTCTTAATGTGGTAATAAAGTCTGAAACGAGACCAGAAAGCACTAGTAATCATGATTGCAGTTGAATGAAAAGATTGAACCCAAGTAGCTCTTCTCAAAAGACAGAGCTTCTTTCAGAGTTCCTCTTCCCATGATTGATGATGTAACGGTCATTAACGAATGATGAAGAGTTTGTTTACAGTGCAGCGAGGGAGGAAGAAGATTACATTACCAGGGGGCCTGTCAAGTCCCAGGTTGAACCCACATCCAGCGTGAAAGCTCGACGTTTATTTTCTTCGTCTTTTGTTGTTTGAAATAGTGAGTCATAAAAAAATCCTTCCCCGTTTTCTTCCAGAGGATCAATTACATTAGAGAAGCAAAATGCTGTTCCTCTCAAATCAGCAGGGTTAATACACAGGAAAATGAGAGCGAGAGGGTTTACACAGGCAAATACGTTGTTTGTTTCCACTATGCCCGCAGGGTACGTGAGGAGTAGAGTAGTTTGGGGTTTGAGATGTTTTGGATTAAGGGCGAGTTTAAGGTAAGGTGAGCGCTGTTTACTGTAGCGCCGGCTGTAAAGTGCAGCTGCCCCATGGCTTAGAGACCCTCCAGTCAGGTTAATCTTTTCCTGCCTTCCACAGTGAATGATGAGTGTGTCAGAGCAATGGAGTCGATGCATAGTGAAGTGCTGGTATTACACCGTCCCTTCTCTGCAGGGTGTGTGTGTGTGTGTGTGTGTGTGTGTGTGTGTGTGTGTGTGTGTGTGTGTGTGTGTGTGTGTGTGTGTGTGTGAACGCACGCTAGTGCCCAGCCCGGGGTCAGCGTGCTGCGCAGCGTACAAACTACACGGCGTACAAAGCACACGGCGCACACACAGTCGTGATCTCTTCCATATGCCTGCGCGGCTTTCACACCCGAGCCCCTGACACTCGACCACCTATCTGTCACAAATCAGGCTTCAAACGGCACCATACCTACACAAGAAAACAAGATCATCTCACATCCCCCCCCTCAGCCCCTCGCTTCCCTACTGATCTCCATAGTGCAGGCGGATGCCCACCACTGGTTCTTGGAGATGGATGAAGGCACACTGCCCCAGATGATTTAGTGGAAGTCAAAGCAAAGGTGTCAGGGCAGTATGAACACATTAGCGTGGTGTTTTCATGTGCAAGACCAATAGCACATGCTAGCCGCGTCCGCCCGCCTGTGCAACATATTGACTCGCTCAGAGAGGGCGGCCAGTGGGGCCGTTTGGCAACCTGACAGCAATTGAATGCAGGTGTGCACGAACTCCATGGGATAAATAGGAGTTTGATTTGTTCCATGTCTGGAGGAGGAGGGGGGGGGGGCTTTAGAGTCACAAGAGATGCAATATGTTTCGGTCCAAAGTCAGCGATTTATATGCGACACGGTAGATTTAGGCTGGTGCCATTTTACCCATATATTGCATCCAGAGTCTGGACACACTAACAGGCCTCAGCGCCTTCAGTTTCCTTTAAGGTCATATTTCATTACAGCCTCCCTGTCCAAGGTGATGGTGAGCAGCCAATACATTCTCCGTGCCCAAAGAGATATAACCTTGGCCAGCGCTATCGAAAACAAACACACTTTGATTTGGGTTTCTAGAGAATGCAAAGACCATAAAAAAAAGCTTTCTTCACTTTTCACTCTCAGCATTCCTCTCATATTTCTGATTGCTTACTTGGCCATTGTCTTTCGCTGTTCTGTGGTTTTCAGGCAAAAACTCAAATCCATTCGTTACAGTCCGTTCCATGCTATATCAATCTTAGGCTGCAAAAAATTCTTTACCCTACCAGCTTTTCAATATTGAGTGATGTAAAAACGATTAATAATAATTATTATTATTATTATGGATTTTATTTATATAGCACACTTTAAAATACAAAGAAGTCTCAGGGTGATTAATGTGTCTCCAGTAGCCAACACATTCAAGAGTCTCCAAACAGCTTCAGCTCTCTGAACAACTTCTGTTGCCGTGCTGGTCTTGTGTAAGACTTAACAGAGAGAGTGCCTCCTACTCAGCCCCTTCTGTTGTAATAGTATACCAAATTATAATTACTATTTGTGCTATTTTTTTATCAGGCACAATGAGAGGTCTGATGGCAATAGGTGATTAGTGTTAAAAGGGCCAGGGGGAAACCTCACCCAAGTATTGTTGTAATAAGAATAGTCCAGAACAAGGATCAATGAGGGGTGTAGGTCTCTGAAAAGAACGCCAAAAAAAAGTGCACAATAAGAACACTGTAAATATTGAAAACAATTTAAAATGCTATTTATGGACTGCAGGGCAGATTGATATTTGGGGGGGGAAAGGTTCAGTATAATTATATCTGGTGTAGGTCAGCAACATGCGTGCCCTCTGCTGTCATCAAGAGTTGGCCATTATTACAGAGTTGCGGTGAACCGAGGCACGAATAAACAAAGTGAGATATACAACGTCAAAAAGACAGAACATGCCTGGTATGCCGTGTGCAGCGATTTATGTGACTGCAGCACTGGGAATTACTCAATTTACACATGCAAACATTTAGCATGCTTTTAACATTTGATCCAAACGAGAGAACCGAGAGATGTTTGTGGGCGATGCAACTCCAGCATTCCTAGAGAAACGCTGAACTGCCTTGGTGTAGTGCTTGGATGAAGACTAATTGTATCGTGCAGTTTTATGGCTGCTAAATAAGCAAGGCATCTTAAATAAACAAGTTGAGTGCACACACAGAGGGATTTCACTATTGAGGACAGTTTTTCTGCCTGCTCAGACAATCATCTGATAAAATGTCAAATAAATGCTGCACTTTGCGTCAGACCATGCTCACTAAGCCCACAAATAGCATACACACTGAAATTCCAACTGGATCCCCATTCGAAGTAAAGATGTGGCCATTTTAAAAGCAAACAAAAATGACTCTGAATTTGACCCCTGCAGACGTGTATAAACACAGTTGGCCGTTCTCTCAGTGCATTCGTGAGGAACCTCATTTCTGACTGCTCGAGTATGAGATATTCCGAGACTGTAAAGCACTCTGGTCGAGACCAAACTCTGCAAACATTTGTCAGCTACAGGTGGTGCAGCTCAACGTCTCTACTCTGCAGATGCTCACAACCCTTTAGCCCAAAAGCATATTTCATTCTCAACAGACGGCACACCCCGGCATGGGCGACACGAGTCAAGCTTATCTTGAAGAAAAAGCAACAAGGAAAAATATGAAGGCATTTCCTATACTCCTTTTTTTGCTGCTGGCTTGGCTGTCGATGGCTGCTGTGAACTTGCTGGACCTAGTGGGTCATAAATAAAATTGGGGTTAATTGAGTGGGGGGTGGCGTTGCTGGACACTGGGCCCGTTTCAACCCTCCTCCAAAGCCAGGCGAACAGAAACGTCAAGATGACAAATTGTTCCTTACTCTTATCTGTGAAAGTTAGTAGTTAAGCCCCCACGCTAAAGATATAGTGTTGCCACAACAGGGGGGCTGGAAAGCGCAGTTGGGGTTTTCTTTGTTGCTGTTGCAGCTGATTATAAGCACAGAGGGTGGATCACGTAGGACGGAACAGTTGGCGTGCCTTTGGCAAAGACTGTACAGCATTGCAAGTGTTGTGTTGCTCTACAGGGTTAACTGGACTGAGGGCCAGGAGAGGCCAAGAGATTAAACTCATCCATTAACATGACGGAGAGAATGTGTCAACCTCACCAAATCTCCTGCCTGGGACGGGAGGAATGTAACGGACCTCATCAGAAAAACCATCAACAACGTCCATGAATTTATGGACTTCAACATCCCTTCAAGCGCCAGAACAATATGTGCTGACCTTTGACACATGATGTAATAAGCAAATGATGAGTTTTGCGAAAGAGATGCCTGATTTATGTATTTGATATACAAGTGAATTATAGTTGAGCAACCGGCTACGGCTACACAGGCCTTCAAACATACACATGTTTTAATCATCACCACAGGGATTAATCACTTCAGAACCATTTTAATAGTGCGGGCGCACAGCCAAAAGTGCTCCCCCTTCTTCTCCACTCATACACACCCTCA
Source organism: Clupea harengus (assembly GCF_900700415.2). Lineage (NCBI taxonomy): Eukaryota > Metazoa > Chordata > Actinopteri > Clupeiformes > Clupeidae > Clupea > Clupea harengus. The sequence goes on along the minus strand of NC_045163.1, from coordinate 22,017,643 downwards.
ATTACACTGTTATTGCAATGATCAATGCTATCAGCCCCAATCTGTTGATAAACAGAGATTACTTAATGAGTCTTTATATGCTGACGAATAGGATTGTTCTCTAATCGGACGGCCATCTTAAACAGGCTAGCGTCGCTCTTTTCCCTTCCAGTAAACCAGGCCATCCTATGCATTGTTTTCACGAGTTGATTAAAAGAGGCGACAGAGCACAGCTATTTTTTATTTAGCCGACAAGGGGAGTTTGTAGTTGGCAGTCCGAGAACAGGGGTGTGGGACCATGAACTAATTTGTGTGTCGAGAGAGAGAAGGACAGAGGGTCAGTGAGTGAGAGAGAGAGAGGGTGGGTGTGTTTAGGTGGAGAGGAAACCGTTCGCCGTTCCAGCGCTGGCTTGACAGGATTATTTCATTAATTCCAGTGTGTTAAGTAACTGGAGCCACTTGTACATTAAGCTCCCTCAGCCCTAGCCATATGGTTTTCATATTAATGCCGATGGTTTATTCCTTCAATTTTTTTTTCTCCTCGACATATTCTTCTCCTCCCTCTTTTGCCTTGATAGACACATCAGACTTCATCAGTGCAATGTAGCCGAGGTTCATAAACGAGTGCTTAAGAGCCAAGGGGGAAAGTCATTCTAGGGAGCCAGACTTGATTAATGAACGCCAAGATGGGAGTTTAAAGACCTCACAAATGACAAGACCACATATAAAATCATTCCCTCATTTGCAGGAATTTTTATAGTGCAGGGGCTTGAACACACTTAACACTCGGAGACCCATAACCACGGAGCTGGAACCTGAGGAACCTCACTGAAAGCGTGACTCAAACAAGCCTGCAAGCATTTACACACTGACCTACTAATCAAACGGTGACAATCACAAATGGTACACCATCATTATAGGAACAGATATAGTTATAGATAAAGGGAACGGTCATGTATAAATCAACAGGGACGTGTGGCTCACAGCCCGTGGCTCCTCATACATTTCCAAAGCTCGGTTGTTCAATCCATCCCAACATCACAGCCCACATGTGGCCCTATTTTTCACCTGGTACATTACTGTGAATTAATTAAATACACACACACACACACGCACGCACGCACGCACACACACACACACACACACACACACACACACACACACACACACACACACACACACACACACAAACACACACATACACACACACACAAAAAAACACACACACACACACACACACAAAACACACACACACACTCACAGAAACACACACACAACCCATCCCCCTGCATGGGCAGCTTTAAGTACTTTGTGTCCAGCACTCTGGAACATATCACAGCAAAGCCCCCTACCAAGGAGGGCACAATCCTCCCTTCTAAATATGTAGACATCTCCCTCACCGTGTGCCAACTACCTCTCAGCCTAATGCAGTGTGAGCGGTTGTGCCAGAGACTGCCAAGTAAGGAGATTTCACACACGTGTCTCAATGAAAAGACAGTATATCTGGAGGACAGTATATCTGGAAATACCTTGTCCTGTCCGACTAGCGCAGCAGGCTATATAACCTGGTGTTGCTGATTCGTATGACTTGAGTAACACACATGCTGAGTGTTACGTGAGTGCTGGCTGTCATAGTGATGTCGTGTTTTGCCTGAGGCAGCGGAGAACAAACTTTTCTTCGTTACTTGGGCGCGCCTGTTTTGGAAAGGTTCTGAGAGTTTCCTTCAAAGCACATCAACCCAACACAACACCAGTGCCAAGATGGCTGGGCTATCTTTAATTCACTCCAAATGTTTATTGACAGATCATGGCAGTAATGTTAATGGCACACACAATAAATGTTGATTAAGCCCTGTGATATTACATATGCGCCTAATTAATTAACACTGTGAACAACTGAAAACACATTATTTAATATATTTAGAAAAAGAGAACACACAACATAAAATGTTATGCCCTGCAATAAATCTAGCTGCTCAGAAATTAAAAAGGGGATTTCATCTGGAGCTAGACATTCTCAAAAGAACACAACTTTCATCAGAGAAGGCAGTCCAAGGACAAAGAGAAGGAATCTTAAATATGTTAGTGGTTAGTTTTACCGGGGCCAAGAGGATGCTAAAGCATTCAACGGAACTATTTCCCAACAGAACTCGGCATGATGCAAATCTGACATTTGGAGGACATCAGGGTTGAAGGCTTCTCTCTGTGCCTCTCACAGCCTGTCTTCAACATTCAATTAAATAAACTGACAAATACCATCCCAGAATACTGAAACATTAGACTCTTAGACAAGATCCATCACGTCAGTCATGTATTTCTTTCAAGGTGGACAACAATATGGACCATACATTTAAGGAGGACATTTAGAAATTTAGAAAACGTTTTAAAGATTCAGAACTCAGAATCAGCATTCTGCCGAAGACAGATTTTACAGACAAGTACAGTACTTGTAATCAGAAAATGTTTTTTTCATCTGTCACGGCCATTTCTCACTATTACACATCTCATCTAATACATAGACACAACTGAGATACACATTGTGTTATACTGGCATTTACAATCCACCCGCTATCATTCTTCATGGCTAATTAACTCAGAGGTTACGCCAACATGGATTACTCACAATCAAATCCGTATCTTATAACATCCCTAATCAATCTCTATAATCATATAACCATAACCATAATTGACCATCATGCCTCCACGCGACAAAGACAACGGCCGGCGTACTCACCTGAGGAGATCCAGCAGAGCAGACACAGGGTGAGGGAGGAGAGCTGACGCATGTTCCCCCAGCCGCAGGCCTGGGTCTGGGCACGGGAGAGGAGGCAAAGCTGGCTGTACATCCACAGAGAGGGGCTACACACTGGGCTTCAGCTCGACACAGGGTTCAAACCCCCAGACGGGTGTCAGAAAAGCCCTTCCATACACATCTCGGCACTCAGTCTGAAGCTCTAAACTCTCTCCCTCCCTCCCTTTCTCTCTCTTTCTCTCTCTCTCTCTCTCTCTCTCTCTTTCTCGCTGCCGATCTCTCTGCCTTCCCCTCCCTCTCTCTGTGTTCCCTGACGCACCCCCCCACCCCCCGCGCCTCTCCTCTGTCCAGGCGCTGGGAGTTTAAGTTCCTTTTTCCTGTTTCCTTTTCATGTGAGGATGGGAAAGGCCTCGTCTGAACAATTGCCTGACATTAATTGCGGCTCCTGCACAGCCCTGTGGGGCGTCTCCTCCCAGGAACCCCACAGAAGGACTCTCATCACTCAGGGAGGGGGCCACACAAAAACAGAGGTTAGGGGACAGAGGGGCCTTGCACCCACAACAGACACCATGATCATTTTAGCATTTGGAAGGGGGTGGGGGGGGGGGGGGACAGGTTTATGTTACTGGTAATAATACACTCTATAAGTGTATGTTTGAGTGATCATTGTTAATCTCTCTGTAAATAAGCGTAGTATTTGTCTTTAACAAATGTTTTGTCTCACAAATTCATTGTTAAACAAAAGAGAGACTTCAGACTACACAACAGTATCAAATGATCACGAGCTGTGAGCAACATGCTCCACCTTTTTACTCAGAGGATGAATTATCCATTAAACTGTCTTGGCTTTTTCCAAACAACATTTTATGCAGATACACATTCCAGTCAGAGAGAGAGAGAGAGAGAGAGATACGTTAAGACCTTCTCTTCAGGGACACTGTAAATCTGAACACAAACCTGGCTATACAATAACACCATCTGACTTCGCTACACATGTGTATGTTACAAACAATGACATCTAAATATTAAAACGACCTCAGCACCATACTGTAGGCTACGAAAACTGTACGCACAAAGTCCTTTTGCTCCTAAAAACCTTGACATTGTGTTGTTTACATTTTTGCACTCCCCCCACCACCTCCATGTTCACACCAGCTCAGCTGTCTACGGAGGCCTACAATAACTATACTTTTAATAGCGTTATTACGTTTCTTCTCGGGGGTCTCTCTCCATGTTTCCATGTTTTCCCACGGCCGGTGCATATGTGCCTCACCAAATAGTTTAATTTACCGTTTTAGTCTCCCTGTGGACCTGTTTCCCACTTATGGTCCTCCAAATGGTCGTGTTGGTGTAAATTAGAATTATTCACTCGGTCGCCAGAGGCAGGAATATTCTCCTGACAGTCTGATATGTAACCTAGCCTAGGTTACCTAGGTTACGGGTTATTTGACTTGCATTTCAGACTCGGTGTTTCTTCGCAGAGAGCTGCCAATCGGGAGTTCTGTTTTACGTTTCGGAGCGCCTCCCCTGATGGGAGTGAGACCCGAGAAAGCCTTTAGAGCTATAGCTTCAGTGCTCACTCACCCGCCCTTCCACACAGGACCCACCACACGCCAGAGGCTACTCGGGAGGGAGTGTTGGGTGGTGGTGCACAGTTAAACAGCTACAGAAGTCCTCATAGAATACAAAAAAAAATGTATGAGTGCACTCCCCAAAAACTTCATCCAGAATCTTCTCCTTCGACTTTGGAACTGAATTGGACCATATGGAAAAGATATTGGTTTTCTAAAAGCCCAGTGCTGATAAATCACACATGTATTTTCCAGCTTAAACAGGTGTGAGTGTTAGAGAGGAGGTGAGAGTGAGCATGTGGTCAATGGAGGTTGTTACCAAGGAGGATTTTTCTGCTGTTCCCTGCCTGACCTTTATTACCACTCTGGGTGAGGGCAGGAGGTTGAAGGTTGGACCCAGGGGTCTGAGGAGTGATATAATGTGAGGAGACACACAGAAACTCCATCAGGAAACGCAGCAAATTAAGGGGGAGGTTGGTTTGGCGGGGGGGTCTTCTCAGCTACTAGCCCAGTGACCTCCTCAGCTGGTGCACACACAGATGCTGCCACCCCATGTCTTTGCTCAGGAAAGAAGCCTGGGATTCTGTCCCCAGAGTGAAGCTACCGCAGCCTGTCCTGTTTTACGGTTCTCTCTTTTTTCCCTCCATTCTGCTTCTTTTAGAATGGGCAAGATAACCTAAGCGCGCACACACACACACACACACACACACGGCAGATTAACATACACGGGACACACATTCTTTCCCAGCAGGGACTCTCATTCCACACCAGCCGGTGGCTCTGTGAGAACCGCCATTTATATCGATGACTGGCCCCAGGCACGGTTTGGGTGCATTCACACCCTAGGAAAAATATTCTCATGGCCCCTTTGACTCGGCGAGAGGAACAGGTTTGAGGACTTTTGTTTTGACAGAGGTCTGTGTTTCTTCCTCTGCTCGCGCGGAGCGAAGGAAGGCAGCAGCTGTGGAAACAGTGAGGCAGCACTGCCATTCATTCAGCCCGATACCCAACACCCTGACAGGACGGCCATCTTTCTCACCACACTCACATCCCTGACAGAGGGGTTAACAACAGTGAGCGTCTCACGCACTACTGTCGAGGCGCGACATTGTGAAATCTCAGGCAGATAAAGGGGCCCTCTTTAGCCGTGGTGACTCTTGCGAAAGAGAGACAGAGCGAAAGAGAAAGAGAAAAAAAGTGAGAGAGAGAGTGGGAGCGAGGAAGGGGGGGGAGAGAGATGCCAAAGTAAAGGGGAAATGATAGAGATCATCTTAACTGGGCTCAGTGAAGGGTCATGGCCCTCTGTCTCTCTCCCTCTACCTCTCTTCTTTTTCTTTCTCTCCCTCAGTGCACAGGGAGCTGTAACTCTGTCACTGGCCTTGTGGAGAAAAATGGGTAGAGTTCCTCTTTCCTGGACTCCCACCCTAAAGAGGTTCACAGCCAGAGAGGGACGCCTATACCAAGTGCGAGTGCCCTGAGCGTGGGTCCGTGCGAGGGACGGTGTCCATAAACTCTGCCTGGGTGTGAGACTATTGTCTTAAGGGGGTGTGTACTTGCTGACCAGTAGCTAAGTGGGAGTGAGAGGGAAGAGAGTGAGGCGGTGTGGGTGAGGGCAGAGAAGGTGACGAGGAAAACTAGAAGAGGAAAAGGCAAATTCGGTGCGTGTGTGTGTGTGTGTGTGTTGAAGCTGCGTCTACACACCTCTCATCAGCTCACCTCGTTCCAGCGTTCTGGGGTGCGGCAGTGGGCCAGTCAGGCTGCCAGAGGGTGTTACAGCAGCGTTAGGGTCACCAGGGGAACCCTAAAACCTCCTGGCATCGGCGGAGCAGCACTCACTCTTTCTGCACTAATTGATGCGGGCTGTCAGGCAGGGGTTCAGCCCCACCGAAGTCCTGTGGCTCGGCCCAGCGAAGGGGTGGGTTTGCGGGCTGAACCTTTGAGCCTGGAGCTGGAGCTGGGGGCTATGCCTCTGTTCCCAGACCACTTACTCCAGTACACAGCTGGTCAACATTCAGCTAGATACACAATGGGGGCCAATTAGTCCAGTCTCTCCACAGAACAAACACGCAGACCACGCTGTGACTTTACCCTGGGTTCACTCAAACACAGTTAGGTTCTCTGTGTTGTTTTGACCTCCCGGAAAGAAGAATGCGCCCCCACACTGTGACAAAACCAATGATCTCATTACTTTAATAAAACCCGAAGAGTTTGTTATTTCTGCTCTGGTTCCGGGTTAGCACAAGTCAGCGCACACTTTGAGGAGGCATTGTTAGTCACAAGACAAAACACTGGCTTGTGCCGCAGATTGTGTACAAGGGGAAAATTGAGGAACAATCGGTTTATTTTCTCTCCATCAGAGTAATTAAAGGACAGTTTTACAGGAAGCCAGTGTGCCGCTACTGGGGTTTGCTGGGTGCCTATTGGCCCTGATTGCAGTGCTATTATGCTGCGGTGGAAATCCCCCCACCTCTAGTCATCCCGACTAAGGACAAACACACAGGCCCCCCCCCCCCCCCCCCCTCCCGCCCTGATCTCCTCATGGACAATTGTTCTTTATCTTTACTTTTCCTTTTCTCATACATCCACAAACAAATTTTTCCACACTGACTCACTCACTCGCTTCTCCGTCTCATTCTGAGACTTTTTACACTTGTGTTTTTCCTTTCTCTTGTTCCTGTCCTACTCCCGGCATCACACTCTAAGGAGAGTCAGAGACTGGGCAACATGTGATGGGTCGTGCCGTTCCTATGAACACAGCCTTCAGAGTGAGAATGGCAACTTGTCTCAGCAATGGATTTTGGGCAATGACAAATAACCACTAATTGTGTACGACATCCAATGTCAATGGTGTTTCACACCTTTTTAAGTAAATTTAATTTAACACACACACACACACACACACACACAGAGCTGGGCAGGGCATGAGGCCGCACTGGTTGGGAAACGCCGGGCCTCCTACTGTGATAGTGCTCGGCGGAAACCAATTGCATTAAAACAATAGTGTTATCAGCAGGCCCAGTTCCTGCCCACCGTTAACCCCTGCTACCATTCTGGACCACACTGCTTAGCAGCGGTATGCCGAAGACCTGGCACACACATGGGTACACACACGCACACACACACATGGGTACACACACGCACACACACACATGGGTACCCACACGCACACACACACATGGGTACACACACGCACACACACACAGGGGTACACACACGCACAAACACACATGGGTACACACACGCACACACACACAGGGGTACACACACACACACATGGGTACACACACACACACATGGGTACACACACACACACACACACACACAAAGGGAGAAACAAAAAACAACTCAGATTCACTCCAACTCCAATTCTGGCAGACCACATTTCACGCTAAATCCTCAAGTACTGGCAGGGCCGGACAGATGAAGCAAGACCTGGCTCTGACAACTCCTCCCGTTCTGCCCTGTCTCTGTGCAGCATCACTAAAGACTAAAGTCTTTATTATCACTATATCCTTCCCATGACCAGATCCATCAAATCAAATACAGCAGTTCAAAGGAATAAAACCACAGGCATTCTTTCACAAAAATGTTTATTGAATCAATATTGTAATATACATATAAATATTAATAATACAATCCATAAATGATACTCATGTATTTATATTTTTTGGAGGTATAAAATGAATTTCATAGCAGTTCATTGTAGTTGCGTTTTATGTATAATAATTCAACCAGTTTTGACACCAGTTAAGTCATATAGTATGCATGTAAGACAACTTTGATGTACATCCATATAGCGGATCTTTCTAAATGTGGAGTAGTGTGGTAATTAAGGGACGGCCCTGTCTCTCACAGGAAGTGTCCGGGGACAGACTGGCGGAGCCGTAATGGATGCTGTCAGAGACAGGAAGTAGGGGGTTTCTCAGCCACGGCTGCCCTGCAGGACCTCGATCAGGATCTTGTTGTAGTCACTCAGTTGCTTGGTGACGGTCTTCACCACGGGACGGTAGTCACTCTCCATGCCTTTGGAAGCAATGACTGGAAGCAGGAGTTGAGTTGAGGAAGATTGAGGGTTGAATCAGGCCATAGATTACCAGACTGTTCCTCACAGACATGCACAGGGCAGCTTTCATCTGCTCTGCCCTCTTCAACATGGTTACACTGACAGACTAATAATAACCACTGTACAATTACTCCCGAAATCATATTGATTTATTTCACCCTTCATACTCATACCGTCAAATATTTATCCCTGCACTTCTTGGACTCTCCACTTCTTTGCACTATTGTTGTGTTAAAATTCACAGCTCCTGTACATAGGCATTCCTCCTTGTATATACTTTTATTTGACTTCTTAGACCGTTGCACTGTTTGTATTGTTTTGTGTTGTGATGTATATTCTGTGTAAGCACACTGAGAGCCACTTTACCAAGTCAAATTCCTGTGCAAACTTACTTGGCCAATAAAACCTGATTCTGATTCTGATAAAACCTGATTCTGACTACATTCAGACTCACTTTGTAATGTAACACTGCAGCCACTATCTTAAAGGTTCAGTTTTGCTGTTTTGAGTTCAGTGTCGTGCTTTTGTGATGCGGTCTTGAATACTCAGTTTTGGGATGGCAAAAAAAAGGATACACTCTTTCATGACAAAGTTGTTCTGTTCGTGGTGCTGCCATTTCCTCTCCAGGTTAGTGAGCTGCAGAGAGAGAAAACGCACACATTAGAGAGAGATAGAAGTTCTTCATCTGCACACCTGCAAATGCAACCGTGGCCCGAAAACTCCTCCACCACCATCGCACATCAACCAGTGCAGGTCATGTGGGGTCACCCCTGGAGCCTGTGGCCGTCTCAGTCACGTCAGATGACCCTGTGACCCCTGCAGGGATTATCTGGGGTCAGTTCCATCCTTCCTCTATCAGCACGGCCCTTTAGTTGGGACAATCTGCTGGCCTGCGCAAAAACTGCTTCCTCTGGCTGATAGTCTCCTGCTCTTGCCAAGACTGTCTGTGAAAGCCCCGTTAACCTATGGAAACCCATTACTGCAGCTTCTGGAGCCACAGGGCAGAGTTACTGATTGGCACCAGGTGATGATGGGAGGCCTTTACTATGTTTCTATACAGAGATAAACTCTATCGTACTTCATGTGATCGGCCATGCTGTGTTCACCTCTAGATGCATTCAGAGGATGTTCGTGAGGACACAAGTTGAGGGGGGTTTAGCACAAACACTGACTAGAGCTGGGACGGGAGCGGAGGGACTGTGTAGCTGTGGGGGTGTGTGTGTTTGTGAGTGAGTGTGTGTGTGTGTGTGTGTGTGTGTGTGTGTGTGTGTGTGTGTGTGTGTGTGTGTGTGAGTGTTCAGCGTGATGACTTGAGTGTTGAGGGACTGGGAGGCGGGGCAGTAAGCGTCACCTGAGCGTGGGTCTCATTCTCTTGAAGCTGGGTCTTAAGAGCTTCATACTCCTGGTTCATCTTCGCCATCACCTTTTTGAAGGTGTCCCTACGCGTGGTGAGGGAGACTTGCTCCTCCTGCAACCTCTGAGATGGAGAGAGAGAGAGAGAGAACGAAAGAGATGGGAGAAAGAGAGAGAGAGAGAGAGAGAGAGAGGAGATGGGGAGGCCAAGTAAGGAGAATAGATGTAATTTATCGAATTCTCGAAAAAGAAACAGCTCATATTCAATCCAGTCACATTACATTTCTTTTTGCTTTTATCAATTTATTCACTTTCTAATCATAACACTTTCATTATTCTTTATCCTGCCCATACAACAAACAAACGATGCGTGACGTTCGTAAATCAAAACCTGGAGAGGAGACGACTGTTTCCTGAGAGTGCATCTGCACGACCGCGCGCGCGCGTGCGTGTGTGTGTTTGGACTCTCAGGAGCCAGGGAGGCTCTAGGAGGAGCCCAGCACTCTGGGGGGTTAGTCAGGAGCTCTTCAGTGGAAGAAACATGTCTTCCTGGTGTCAAACACTGCAGAGAAACCTGCATCCTGTCGAAGAAAGGCCCCCTCAAACCCACCCCCATTCCCATTTCTAAGTCTTTTCTCTGATAAAGCAAAGAGATGCTTTTAAGGCCCCCTCCGCCTTGCCACACACACACACACACAAACACACACACACGCATAAACACACACACAAACACACACACGCATAAACACACCCACACAGACACAAACAGACTCATGCACAAAGCACACACACACCGGCAGAGCACACCCATGCACCCAAAACACACACACACACACACACACACACACACACACACCGGTTCCTATGGAAACATTCCTGTGAGTTGTCTGGCGGGCGGGAACAGGCCTATCGGTGTTTACACTGCGCTGCTATCTGCTGCTGGAGAGGCAGCCTGGGAAGCGGGAGCACGTCGGATACGTCTGTCAGGGCGCCTCTCCCGCAAGACAGAGGAAAAGGTGGCTGAGGAATGAATATTCTTCCTGTGCCTGTGCCTGGAACCAGAGTCTGAGAACAGAGAGAGGGAGCCTTTATCTGGTGGCCGTCTTCAACCAGCCCCAAATCTCCCGTAGCAGATGGTGGCACAGGCTTTCCGAACGCCGGGAGGTTTTTTTTTTTTTTTAGAGGTGTGAAAATGTGAAAGCCCAGATCTTATCTTCATGTCTGTGATGTGTTTGTGTGTGTCTGTCGTCTGTGTGTGTGTGTGTGTGTGAAAACATGGCTGAATGCACGGCTACAAACACTAATGAGCCTGTGTTGTTCGATGCAAACTCGATGAAACATGCCTGACTACAGATTAAAGCCACTGGCAGACAGCCAAGTCATATCAATCCACACCTAAGTCAACAAATACACACACAAAATACCTCCAGTGCTCTTGATCAGATGCATCAGGTGTGTAGAGCTAACTATGAACATGATTAGACTGACTAACCACCCTAATCAGGTGTGTAGAGCTAACTATGAACATGATTAGACTGACTCCCACCCTAATCAGGTGTGTAGAGCTAACTATGAACATGATTAGACTGACTAACCACCCTAATCAGGTGTGTAGAGCTAACTATGAACATGATTAGACTGACTCCCACCCTAATCAGGTGTGTAGAGCTAACTATGAACATGATTAGACTGACTCCCACCCTAATCAGGTGTGTAGAGCTAACTATGAACATGATTAGACTGACTAACCACCCTAATCAGGTGTGTAGAGCTAACTATGAACATGATTAGACTGACTCCCACCCTAATCAGGTGTGTAGAGCTAACTATGAACATGATTAGACTGACTCCCACCCTAATCAGGTGTGTAGAGCTAACTATGAACATGATTAGACTGACTCCCACCCTAATCAGGTGTGTAGAGCTAACTATGAACATGATTAGACTGACTCCCACCCTAATCAGGTGTGTAGAGCTAACTATGAACATGATTAGACTGACTAACCACCTTAATGAGAGAAACACTGGCCTGAATCATCACCCTCTAACCCCCCCTAAGACCTGAGAGCCAGGGCAGTGCAGCGTCCCATGTTAGAGAGTTATAGAGCCGGACGTCTGGTCTCGTGCAGCGCGGCGTCCCCCGTTACAGAGCTAGAGAGCTGGACGGCTGGTCTCGGGCAGCATAGAGTTAGAGAGCTGGACGGCTGGTCTCGGGCAGCATAGAGTTAGAGAGCTGGACGGCCCCTCACCTTCTTCTTGTCCTCTCCGGTGGCCTTGAGGGCGTCGAGGTTGCTGTAGGTCTGCAGGCCGTCGTTCATGTGCTGGATGCGCTCTCTCAGGCTGTCCAGCTCCGACGTGATCTTACCCTCCAGCTGCTCCACCTTCTGCAGGTCCTCCTGGAGCCGGTGGTTCTCTATAGTGCACACACACACACACACACACACACACACACACACACACACACACACACACACACATGCAAACAAGTACACACCCAGAAACAAACATAAGAACACCTGTGCACAACAACACATATTTGTACATATTTGTTAACCAGCCCTTGGAAACTGTATGACTGTTGTTTTTGGTTAAACAACGGGGGGAAACCATCTCTTGATGATGACCATAATCCCACACTTACACACATAATTAACGTATGCGCCTACAGGGGGTGTTTCCAAGCTCGTTACGCCTACGCCTAAAGAATACGACTCTGCTCCTTTTCAGCACCTCGGCACTGTGGAGAACTGAGCTCCTATTCCCCCTAAATGTGTCACTCGAGCTGCTGTTCACACTGCCCTCGCCGCTACGCCTCAACCGCCAGTGCCAGGGAACACCCGAGACACACCAGACAGTGCTGAAAGCTCCGACACAAGCTGCAGGGCCAGAGCTCTCTTCACCTAGGCCTCCTCAGTCCTAACTTCCAACAGTGCTGGAGGCGCTGCCTTTCAAACGAAACCGGGCCACTTGGTTTCGCCATTTCGCATAAAACTCCCCAATTCTGCTGACAGGCACTGATCGACGAGCTTCTATTTGCTTTTTTGACATTGGATTCGGCGAGCAAGTCTTCGTTTTTCTCCAAGCCACGGAGGACCCTCTGCGTATTGCGCAAGTGAGGAGACGAACCCAGTGGAGGTCGAGGCAAGCACCTGGACAACGGCCACGTTATTAATGCGCGGAGGAAGACACCCAAGCCACCTCCGTGACCGGAGCCATAACCCCCGGCTAGAACATGAGAGCCGCGCGGGCGGCTCCAGACTCATCAGCCCGGCCCTCGCGGAGCACCGGGGAGATTCACCGCAAGGCTGGAGCAGCTGGAGGAGCCCAGCGCTCAGGATAGGGGATTCAGTTTTCCACTGGATATTTCATTTTTCATTTCGTTACAGTTCATAGTCGTATTCTTTTATTGTTTGCTGCGTTGCACAAACCATATAAAACTGATCCTCCGGTACAAGTCTTAGCCAAGTCTATGGAGGCCCCACTCAATCCCTTCTGGCAAATGTCAGCACGATCAATGGTTAAGCACTGGGCGGTCAAACCCCCATAAAAAGAATGCAAAAGCTGGGAGATTGAGATGAGATATACCCACTGTGTGGCTGGCTTTGAATTTCCTCTGTTTATTCTCTTAACTGCTAAACTTGCTGCAATCCCCCCTCTGCTAGTATCAGACCCCACACAAGCTGATGGAGAAATCCTCCATCACCTCTTTTCCCCCCACCCAAGCATGCTGATTGCAAAACCAAAGCTTCATGTCCCTATGCTTTGTGGCAATGACACTGCAACAACATCTTAACACATCCTTGCAAGCCGTCCCCTAGTCTGTCTGTTAGTCTATTGACACCCCCCACCCAATGCCTCCACCCAAACACCCCCACACACACACACACATACACACACAGACACACACTCCACCCCTCCTCTGAGGCAGAGCTCTGTTGCCCCTGCTACTCTCGGGGCAGGAAGAGGAAGTGGGCCGGTTCCTCCTGATAGGCAGCCTGCCGGCCACACTGTTTGCAGAGGCCGCAGCGCTCGGAGCGGCGAAAGACTCACAAAGTGCCCCATCAGCACTTCTGTGCATTCTCTGCCGCTTCCTCCTGGGGTTAGCCTTTTACGCCGGCTGCACAACTCCCCCTCCACCCTCAGACACACACACACACACACACACACGTACACCCCTCGAATATAATCCCTCAACCACACACACACACTCAAACCCCTCTGCTCTACTCCCCACCCCAGGCACAAACACAGACACACATCCACCCCTGTACTGTAATCCCTCAACCACACACACGTACACACCCCTACAACCCACTCCCCAAACCAGATGCACACCCACACACACACACACACACACACACACACACACACACACTACAATTCCTTTCTTCCACCCCCTCACATACACACAAACTGCTACACCACCCCACACCACCCACCCCGAAGGATTTCTGCAGACTTCCAACCCTTGGGGGATGAATGTCTTGGCTTCGGTTACCGAAAATATTTATACAGGGACGTTGCGGATGCCCAGTTGTGTTGAGCAGATAATCGTCTGTTTATTAATACTGTGTACTTCACCTCGGTGTACCTCTCCGCCGCTCCCCTGCGCTAAAACCTCCCCTAGCATACCTCAAACCCACACAGAGACCCAAAGACCTCTCCGCAACACATAGGGGCCTTCAAAGCAAACCCCACCACTGGGCACCAATTAGCTCCCCAGTTTTACGGCGCTGTGAAAAGTCAGCTGCCGCAAAGCCAAATAAATAAGTGAAAACGAACAATGGCGGCCCCGGCTTAGAATAGTCCGAATAGCGGAAGTGTCGCGGCGGGTTTTCTGCGGTGGCCCTGATGAGATAAGAGATGTTTTTGGGGGGGCTGGGGGGGGTTCATGGTATGTACAGGGGGTTGGGGGGGGGAGGGGCCTAACACAAAGGAAGGAAAGCCTCTTGGCTCAGTTTCAGCAGCTCATTTGATAAATAAGAGTTTGAGGGGATGGAGTTGGGGGTTGGGGGGTGTGCAGGAAATGGGGGCCGGAAGGGAGTCTGCAGGGTGGCAGAGCTCAAGGGGGACTGGCTCAGGTACACTCCGGCCTCAGAGGCTCGTCCTGCTCTGGCGATGGGGTGCCACACTAGCCTTGCTGTAAGACCTGCCTTACTGCAGTTCAGGTCATAGGTCATACCCCTGACCCAGGGTTTCTTAATCCTGTTCCTGGGGACCTGATCACTGAATGCCTGCCGCCCCTTCCTGCCTTTCCACACGATTAGTAACTACAGTGATTATAATGCATTCCATCATCTACATGAGGTGAGCTCTATAAACCACCAGCGCTAACACGATTAGTAACTATAGTGATTATAATGCATTCCATCATCTACATGAGGTGAGCTCTATAAACCGCTCCTGTAATGACCTCAGTCAGGTGTGGTGTGAGTGGGAGCGGGAGTGGGGACGGACCTTAAAGACTTTTCCACAACCTTTTCATTTTAAAGTTTCTCAATCAGTCTTCCCATGTCAAATTGCTTAGCTCAAGTAGTACACTAAACACTCCCACTAGTTTTGATATGAACATTAGTCTCTGTCCTACTGGCCTTGCACAGCGTCTAACCCTTATTCTGTCAGTGCTGCAGAGCCTCTAAGCCTTATTCTGTCAGTGCTGCAGAGCCAGCAGGGCTACTTAGGCTGCTGTAACAGTAGCGCTATTCTAAGTGGCAGTGCTGCTGTAACACTAACGCTACTCTAAGTGGCAGTGCTGCTGTAAGACTGAATGACTGTGTCTCTGCTGCTGTGAGGGGAGCATAGCCGGTAGCCTGGGTGCAAGTGCAGCATGTTGTCTGGCTCGGTCAGTCTATTTCTCCCAGATCAGTTCTCACTGATATATTTTTATCTTATATATTGTGGGTTTTGTTTTCTTATGTGTAGTACTTTTTCTTATGTGTAGTACTTTTTGTGATCTAATTGTTTTGTTTCTGTTTTCTATTTGTTTTGATATTTAATTTTTTGTGATTTAAGTGTACAGCACTTGGTCAGCGTGAGCTGTTTTTAAATGTGCTATATAAATAAATATGACTTGACTTGACTTGACCAGAGCAAATTCCAGGTAGGTGTAAACCTACTTGGCAATAAAGTGAGGGAGAGACAACAAGGCCAATCCCGGCATGGAGGTTGCCCTGCCCATTCTGGTGGCGCGCCTCTCGTCTCTCACTTCTGTGATGCTTTGCCATAGGGCCACTTGGTGGATCCTCCAGAGCCAGCAGGGCTACTTAGGCTGCTGTAACAGTAGCGCTATTCTAAGTGGCAGTGCTGCTGTAACACTAACGCTACTCTAAGTGGCAGTGCTGCTGTAAGACTGAATGACTAAACTGGTCTTGTTTGGATCCTCCACCAAGTCAACGGGAAGGTAAATACAAGGTAAATTACAAGGTAAAACAGTTCACCAAACTGTAAGGAAAGGCAAATTAGCCACAGATTAGCCAACCGAAAACCGAATTTCGCCCGAAATAGCAACCGCTAGCAGACTCAAAAAACATATACAACTAAATATTTTACCCTATTACATAAACCAAACAAATCTAAACACATGCAATACCCCCCTAATCAACTAAACTGGGCTACAGACAGCGTATGTTGTACCGTGAAGGAGTGCGACAGATCCCGGGTACAGCATACGGCGCGTCCTTCGACTGTCACCAGAAAATTGGGCACTGTTGTGCACCCCTACAAAGCTTATGACTAAAATCTAAATAATATACTAAATAATATTCCTATACACCTAGCCAGGCAGCCTCTCTCTCTCTCTCTCTCCCTCTCCCTCTCCCTCTCCCTCTCCCTCTCCCTCTCCCTCTCTCTCTCTCTCTCTCTCTCTCTACTTTCATATCACATTGCTAATGCTTATAATAATACTGATAAAATGGCCATATTGCCTACTGCAAATCTACTAGCCAAAGGTATCTCCTTATCTGTTTCTGAAATAAATGTCTACTAACAAAAATGTTCTCTCTCCCTTATAGCATGTTCCAATTGCTGATGGATGTGGAAACATTGCTCCTCACCCCCACTACTCCTCATCTACGCATATGGACAGCCAAACTCCCACTCACTCTGTTCTTTTCTTTCTCTCCTAATTTATACTATCTTCGCTATGGGACGCTGCTGTAGTCTCTTCACCCGATCCACCTGTAGAAACCTTCGGCAAATTGCACCCACCGCCACCGGACTGCTTTACACTTACTCTACCCCATACCCTATGCTAACATTTATATACAATATATATTATTGCCACCACCGACATGTTTCTCTGTCCCTACCCCCCTTACCCCTGTAACAGTAACCCTAGTGTGTAGTGTATACCCACTAAACTGGTCTTGTTTGTATCATGTATTTACCACCGGATGTCTGTATATATATTATGTAGATCTACCAAATGCAGGCTGTGCACAACGGTGGTTGTTTCCCTTCCCCTTCTGCCACACAACCCCCCCCCCCCCCCCCTTCTAATCTCCACCCGGCCAACCTCAAGCAGATGGGTCCCCCCTTATGTGCCGTGGTTCTGCTTAAGATTCCTTCCTGACTAACAGGGAGTTTTTTCTTGCCATTGTGCTTGCACTAAGGGGGTTCAAGCTCTGGGCTCTGTAAAGCGCCTTGAGACAATTGTATTGTTATGGCGCTATATAAATAAAATTGAATTGAATTGAATTGAATTAAATTAAATACAATTCTGATTCTGACTGGGATTCACCAAGGGAAATTAGTCTCTGGTTAGACCAGGCTACTGGGTATGCTCCCCCTCACAGCAGCAAACACAGTCATTTCAGTTTCACAACATCAAATTCCCTTTGTGAATCCCAGTGAGAACTGGTCTGGGAGAAATAGGCTGGCGGATGTCGTCATGAGTGTTTTAGAAAATTGCATGTTGATTAATAATTTCACATTAAACATAAGCATAAACATAGCATCTTATAGTGATTGCAATGAAATGCATTTGCTTATTTTGGCACGCACTCTGGCGTGCGGTCTGCATTCTCAATCAGGCAGACCAGGGTCCGCTCTCGGGTTTGGAAAGCAGCTTTCACACCAGCAAAGCAAACTGAACTGAGCTGAGCTAACTAGTTAAATGGACACGGGTCTGGACCAAACCTCTCGAGTGTGAAACCGCCCTAAGACCCCACTGCGCTGCCACAACACACACAGCACAGACATACACCTGCCTCTGCAGTTGAACCTTATTTGTCAAAATTATAATTCAATAGTTTACTTTACAGATACCATCCTCTGAAGTATCAGCAACAGAAGCTTTAAATGTTACAGTTCAGTGGGTCCTCAAACATAATATATAGTGATAACTACTGCTGTCAGTTAAACGCGTTATTAACGGCGTTAACGCAAACCCATTTTAACGCTGTTAAGTTTTTTATCGCGAGATTAACGCGAGAATTTTTCTTGGCCTCGCAAACGTTGTAGTAGGCTAACGTTACGGTTTGAGTGAATGGTGAGCGCGATACGGCGAAATGGATGATAAAAAGCTTCTGAATGGAAAGTTTACTTTTAAAAGTTGTGTTGTGCAAAAGCTTCACTGTTGTCTGAAAATGTCAACAGGCAGCTGGCTGAAAGCAAAGAAGTAGTAGGCTTACCTTTTATTGGTAACCTAACTGTTACCGTTCATTGTTTCTGAAATAAGAGGCCTGACTGCTATGTTCCCAGCAAACTTGAAAAAAATATATATATTAAGCCATGGTTTAACTGCACTGTAGGCTGAGTCCTTGTTTACTTAAAATGTGCACTTTATAATTTCATTTTGTACCGCCCTGTTTGGCAATGTTGGTTTTCAATAAAATAAAACATTTGCATAAAGCAAGCCAATCCACTTTTCCATGTTGATAAGGGCATTAAAATAAAAATATGAAAAAAAAATAACAAATGGACATTTAGAATAGATGCAAATTTGCGATTAATCGCGATTAATTTTGAGTTAACTATGACATAAATGCGATTAATCGCGATTCAATATTTTAATCGTTTGACAGCACTAGTGATAACCATGGAATACAGGCAACAGTATTTAGGATGAACCAGAAGTATATACTACTCTGGCTCTTTGTTGAGGACAGATATGTGAAGGGAGTATGTGAGGGGAGTATGTGAGGGAAGAATGTGAGGCTATGGGGGTCTGACCTGAGGACAGGCCTTTGGCTGTGCTCTCGGACTTGTACATCTCTGTCTCTTTGAAGCTGAGGTCCTCCTGTATGGAGCGCAACTCGTGAGCCGTGACCGATGAGATCTGCCGCAGGCGCGTCATGTTCTGCCCAACAGAGAGAGAGAGAGAGAGAGAGAGAGAGAGAGAGAGACATGTGATGAAACACTGGCTCATCCAGGGACTTTTGACTGACAGGGATTTTAACATGAGTGCTTTTGGGATCTGGCATGGACAACCTTTTGAAGTGTGTATCGTGAAACATAGAGGGATAAGTGTCATGAGGGATACTGAGATGTATCCCTGTCCATTTGGTTCATATGCCAAAAACTTGGTTTAAAAAACACAAATTTGGTTAAGGCAGTTAAGGCAGCCAAAAACAACAACAGCCTCAAGTGGATTGAAACCAACTGTCATCAGAAATGCCAGGACTATAAACACGTCAACGCAGGCTAGTCTTAACGTCTGTGGTTTTCACTCACCCTGCTGGAATGTTCTAGAAGGGCCACGACGTTGGCTTGGGTCTGCTGATGGCGCTCCAGCTCCTGGGCTTTGGCTTCATCAAAGGTCTCCAGGAAACCTGAGACACAGCCAGACCTGTTAGCACCATTAGCGTAGCGGCAGAGTTTGCGACTCTGAAGAAGACACGTCACACACTAGACTACGCATGCAGAAGATGAAGGGAGTCCACTGACTGTTGATGTTCTCCTCTTTCTTCTTCAGCTCCTTGTACTTCTGGCTTCGCTCCCCTGTCAGCACAAAGCTGGTTAGTGGAAATGGAAGGGCTGTGTCTTGCTCCTACTCTGCCTGCTATGAACGCTACACAATGTAATTGCTAAAAACAAAGAAGACATACTGTATCTACAAGCCATCACAACTTTGAGGATAGTTTCTACGCAGCTTTGGGGATCACTGTGTCTAGGCAATCGCTTGTCTCTCTAAATATCTGTATGGGCGTCACACTCACGGCTACAGACAAAGGGAAAAGCAAGGTAGTGTACTGGGGAGAAGAGGTGATCCGAGCCCTAGTGCTGTCTCTTACCATCTGGTCATGTAGTATGATAGGGAGGCAAAGCAAAAGAGATAAGGAGGTGATAAGAGAGCGCATGAAGCACCGTGAGAACCATAGACATATACAGTATAGATCTATATATCTATAGATCTATATATGTCTATGGTGAGAACCAGCATTCACACAGCTCATCGTGTCTGCTTTTCACTTCACCACCAGCTGATTTGTGTTTGTGCTCTTCTTACAGAAGACTACACTCTGTCTATCTGCGTCACCTTAGGCAAACTTTCCCCCTCGGCCCCTCCACCGCCCTGGGCAGGTCCTCCCCACCCTTCAACTCTATTGTTTCCCAGCGGCGTGTTGCACTTCCAGCGTCCCGGTCAGGAGCAGTGGGGCCACTTAAAGGGAGCCGCTTCCAGGCAGGAGCCCCCCGACACGGGGAGGACTGCAGGACGCCCGAGGCCAGCAAAAGGAACTTCTTTCTGGACAGCGTCCAAACTCGTTGGGATTTATTGCCTGCTAGTCATCGTAACATTTTTTTTTTTTTTTTAAACGGCACAGCCTCGGCCTCCTGGCAGCGTCCCCACCCTGGCGTCTTACGTGGGGGAACAAGCCTGACATCAGCCCCCACACCTCCACCTCCACCTCCACCTCCACTCCTCCTAATCTCCTCTGACACCTCCACCCTGTAAGCCCCCCTCTACCTCCTCCTCCCCTTATGGGAGTAAGGTACGCCCCTGTGGCTCTGGAGGGGGTTCGGGGAAAGGATGACCTGCCTCTGCCTCACCTTGGCTCTCCTCCAAGTCGTTGTCCAGCTGACGCATCTCCTCGTTGACCTGGCTGATTTTCTCACGCATTTCTGTCAACCTGAGAAAAAGTTAAGCTTACTGATGCTAGTGTAATGAGGGGGGTTTGCCCCTCAGTCTATTTCAACATGCACTTTAATGTCTTCATGACCCTGTTCACAACAGAACAGAACAAAACGGCCTGCATATCACTTCACACTTACTGTCTCTCCATGCCCGCTATTTCCTGATTATCTTCTTTCACCTGTAGATGAACAACCACGTGTCAAAAGAGCAACACTCATATCTAGTTTCCACGGAGCGCAGACACAAAATGAGTCTTCAGAGGTTATTATCTGAGCGTGGTTTTCTGAGGCCAGTCATCATGAATAGAGCCTTTATCTCCAGTCCTGTGACAGATAACTGCTGGCAGCCAACATCAGAGTCATGACTGAGGAAAATAATAAAACCAGTGCGGTCCCCTATTAGCACCCACAGCCTCACCACTCGCAAAGGGCAAGCACTGAAATAACCACAGAAAAAACAAGGCCTGCATGTTTTCATGATCCGTGGTCTGACCCAGGCAACAACAACAGAACAGGTTCTTTAGGACCTCAGGTAGTTCCACATTTTCTCAATACCATTTTCTCTCTAAAACAGTTGTGTGACACACATGTGAAAGGCTTTGGGGGGGGGGGGTGTTTGGAGAAATCCAAGCTCATCTTTCTAGGCTAGGACAAGACACAGACAGTCTCTGAGCTTCTCACCTGCTTCAGCAGCCTCTCCCGCTCCTCCTGCGGGGAGCCCATGCTCTTGTCCTCGGCCAGCATGGCGTCCCGTCGCAGCTCCAGCTCCTGCAGACGCTCATGCAACAGCACGGCCTCCTGCTTCACCTGAGAGTGAGCCATCTCCTGGGAGAGGACATATGACAGAAAGTAACACATAAACAGACAGACAGACCGACAGACAGACAGAGAGACAGACAGACAGGACAGAAAATAGACAGGAGAGCAATTATGGGAAAGACAGACAGGGGTATAGGAGTGGGGTAAACTACTCAGAGGGCATAATAAAGGGTTTTTTTTGTGCTCGGGCCATTAGGGACAAAACTGTCTATCTGAGTGGCCAGTGAATTCAATGGGTTTCAGGTGAGCTAGGCCTGTGACTAAGTTATTTCAAACTGTCAGAGTGCACAGCCTGTGGTGGTGTTTGTGGGAAAGGTCACAGTGGTTGTGATCAGACACGTTGGTGAAAGGAATCTGAGGCCTGAACTGAACTCACAGCTTCAAACACCTCCTTCCGTGTGATGAGGGCGTCCAGCTCCTCCTGACGAGCATCGAGTTCCTGAACAGAGAGGGACACAGATCAAACGGAGAACAGGAAATCAATTTAAGGTTGTCATGCAATCTATCAGCATGTTCTCTAGGCTTGCTGGAGCCAATGATTCTCTTCCCTATCTCATATCATAAATCAGTAGCTAAGTGTGAGGACTGGAGGGAGGCAGGAGTCTGCTACTTGCATTTAGCTGGCTGTGACTGAGGGGTTACTGAGGGCACTTAGGGTTCAAAGAACGAGGGAACATTCTACGCCGACATTTCCACATATGACAAGGCGGAAGCAGAAGTACTTTTTGACGGTGACAAGGATCATTCACCTCTCCTTATCAGACGGCTATATGACGTCTCTCACCTGCAGCAGTTCTTCATTGTTGGCTTTCATGTCAGCGTACTTGGCTTGTTTTTCAGGGGACATCTTTTTGATGATGTCCTCAGCGGCCTGTTTCTCCCTCTCTATGTCTTCCTCCACCGCTCGGATCATCTCCTCCTTCCTAGAACCCAACAACAAAAAAAGGACATTTGTTTAATTGCTTAGGTATTTTGGACGCACTCACCTGACTTTACAAAATATACATGTAGGCATACCTGGGTCACATCCCAACAATAAAAAACTAAAACTTCAATAACACACATGATGATCGTAGATACCAATGCTTCCCTGAATCTTTCCTGAGCCATTGACAAAAAAGCAGTGGAAAATAAAAAATGAATAACTGAAACGGACTTCCCCTCATAGATCCGCTGATAAAACACAACTACAGATATTTTTAAAGTTATATTCTCTAGTCATTTTGTACCACAGATAAATGGAGACTCAGTCAGGCATGGGTAGAACATTTAGGAACAAGGTTTTATTCTTTACAATGGTAAACACCAAGGGAGAGAGAGCATGGCTTCAAAGAAAGATCCACTAGCTTCTCTGATTAGAAGAAAAGAAGTCTCAGTTTAAGTCTCCTAAGTCTGATAGAAGAGGGTCTACACTGAGCGGGCCACACTGAGTCAGGAGAATCACCAGGCTACCACCATGATCAATTGTCATCCTGGCAATTTAGAACAGATGACTAATGATGCAGAGAATGCAACTCTGAACTCGCTCTCACACTCTGACACCACACCAGAGACATTCCATTCCCCTTATCTCTCAAAGCACAGTCACACATAGAAATGGCCTACTCATGCACACGGATACTTACTCACCCTTTCACATAAGTAAACTACATATAAACATAAGAATTGTAAGACATTAAGTCTGATTTGTAACTCCCTCAAGTAGGTTGTGATATATATATATAGATTATCAGCTCTTGCCCTGCATTGTTTTTACAATTCACCTACCTCAGTGAACTTTCTTCATGTGATCAATGTTTAGCTAGAACATTATGGCTTCTTTTTATTACAGAGACCAAAGGTCTTTTGCAAGCCCCATTCCTGTAAGACATCTCTAAGCAGGACAAATATTCTTCCTCAAGGTAAGGCACGTTTAAACATTTAGGAGTTTCAAACTAATCACAGTGTTGTGAAGCTAAATATATTGCTAAATATATTAGATAATTGTCAGTATGTATCCATTAACAGAAAGTAGTATGGAGACATGGGATTCGGGAGTGTCGTGATAAAGTGTAACAAGTTCACAAGTGGACCTATGATAAGAGTTGCATACTGCTTGAGTATACTCTTTAACAGACGAGGGCTCTGGAGTCGCTCAATATGATACAGCCTTTTATGTTACATGTCACTGTCAGGTTCTGAACGATAACAGGCATACTGTTTGGGTCTACGGATACAGTGTCATGCTTTCCCCGTTCTTTTACATCGTTTCTGAGATTGCCATTTTGCAAGATGTTTGATATGCTTCCTTTCATCTGCTTACTCTTTGAAAGCAGCTATGTTGCTATTGATGGAGTTGTATCAGCCTAAATTAAATTACAACCCAGACACCCTTTGCCATTTTAGACCGTTAAATCCTATTGTGATATTTATTCTCTCAAAGCAGTGGTGGATAATTTGATTTCAGTCAATACTCTGAAGAAGTCTTATCCTGTTTTACAAGATTATTCACAAATTGCTTAGTCAACAATACACAAGATTGTTTTCTTGAAGACAATAATTACGGCAGTAGATTTCCCTGACACTGTACAGCGCGAATTCAACAGTTATGTCATGTTCATAGAGGTGACTTAGGACATGTGTTGCCCTATGTCATTCCCTACAGTCAAAGGAGTACTGTTTCTTACTGCTCCTTAAGATGGTCACACACAAGGTGAGATTCCAGCAAACATGTGACACTGATTCTCTAAGCGCTCACACACACACACACTGATGGCAAGCTGCATGGCAATAACTCCATGTTTGCTACATCAAGATCAAACGGACATCTGTCCTCGACTCTACCACTCCGCTAATCCGCCAGGCAGAAAAACATCTCTCCTGTGAGGACTGGGGGGAGAAAAAAATAAAAATAAAAACAGTGGCACTTTGTGCTCCTCGCCAGTTTGCAGAGACCATGGATGTCTTTGTGACTGGGTGGGAGATAACAACAACAGCCACACAAATAGAGCAGAGAGGAGAAGGCATGGAGCTGGAGCAGCGGAGGACAGGCGAGTTAGCCTCATAAACCAGTAGACTCACAAACAAAGACACTCTTTGTGTGGCTCTCTAAAGAACGTACTTTTACTGCAGGGGTTATGCGTTATTCTTCAGGGGAGGAGGCAGGGGGGGTATGGGTGGGGGTGGGGGGGGGGGGTGTTCTCTCATAATTCCAGCCGACAAAAACCAACTCCGAGTGTGGATCGACTGACAACGGCGTCCAAAGAGGACAGCGAGCTTAGCGCACTCTGTGACGGCACCATAACACCTTGAGAGTGATCGAGATTGGCACCCTTCTCTGTGGTGTGAGATGAGGGGGGTGAGATTGTGTGCTGAGGGTGTGATGCAGTTGTGATGTGGCCGTGTCCTGAGGCTTGTTTCCTTTCTGTGACATGACTGCAGGTACAGAGAGGATCATGGCTTTGAGTATACTGCTTTTGCTGTGCATGGGAACGCTGTCGTCTTCGACTGATTCAGTGGAGGTCAACACCGCGCAGGTACCAGTTCTTTAGAGAGCTCTTGTTGCTGGCATGATAGTCTCACTTTAACATCACTATCTAGCCATTTCCAACTACACAAACACTAACGGCTTGTATTAAAAGGATGAAATGCGACCATGGGAGGCATAACTCAAACTTTCATTAGATTACCCAATGCTATTTTGGCTGCACTACTTCAAATAAACTACATCATGCACTATTCTAGCGTCTGTTCTGGTATTTGGATTATCTTCCATGTTTATTCCTCTAAACAGTGAAACTTATTTCCCTTCTCTCTAAGGACGCTGTGGATGCCACTAACAAAATGTTGAAAAACATCTCAAACACTTTTCCCCAAAATGTCTCTAAGCTAAAGCTGAGTCAGAACCTCATAGAACTGTCCGGCAAAGATATGGCAATTCTGAGCACATACAAGAATCTGACTGAACTCCATCTCGACGGCAATGCCATCACTGCCCTGCCTGCCAATCTCCTCACCAGCCTCCCTGAGCTGAGGATCCTCAACATCTCCCACAACAACATCAGCGTGCTGGAGCCCACGGCCCTCTCTGGGCAGACCTCCCTGACAGAACTGGACCTCTCCTACAACCACATAGTGTCACTTCCTCGGGGGGTGTTGGTAGGGTTGCCTAGGCTGGAGACACTTCACCTGCAGGGCAACAGTCTCAAAAATCTGGAGAAGGAAACTGTCTTAGCACTAAAGAAATTACATCGGTTGGTTCTGGAGGACAACCCCTGGGAGTGTTCTTGCGAGTTTGTCAGCCTCATGAGAGTTTTTAACAGCTCTGGTATACTACGAAGTAAGTGACAATTCAGTGTAGGATTCAGTCCTGTCCACAGTCTATACTATGCAGTAAACAGTGCTGGATAATAGGATGCTGACATCTACTGACCTTAAAGTGTAGTGCAAGAGACTATTATCTGCACACGGGAGGTCTATACAAAGTTTGCTATTACTTTGTTGTCATGTTGTTGAATGTTGTTGTAATTGATTCTTTTTGAATATGTATTTCAAACAGGTACTCAAGCAACGTGTATGACACCACCAGAACTGCTTGGCAAAAGCATCCTAAACGACACTGTGTGTTTCTTAAAATCATCGAAGGCACCTTCTCTCACGGTCACTACATTGAGCACTACACTCAAAAGCACACAGAGCAGTACTCCACCAAAAAGCAGCAGCGACAGCCTCTCAAGTAAAGGTAGGAAGATCCAGAAGTGTTATTATCAAAGCGTATGAAAATGTTGCAAAAGTCCAAATTCTATTCGAACAGTAGAATGGGACTGCTACAAAATGCCCTGCGAAACTCCAGCATCGTCCCTTAGACTGTAAGAACTAAAAAAAAATGTCCCGTTTCTCTTCTCTAGACCCAGTGAGTGGTGAGGGCACTGGCAGCGGTGGAGGAACCACTAATGGGGGCATCCCATTGGTCGGGAACACCTGGAAGTTCCTGGTTGGGGTGGTAGTCATCGCCCTCAGCACGTCTGTGCTCATTGTGTGTGCCGTGAAGTCACCCTCCTGGTACAAACTGCTCTTCAACTACCGGCACCAACGCCTACGCGAGGAGGAGGGAGCCAATGTCTGGGCCACGGGCCGGTTTTCCAACTTCAGCCTGGAGACGGAGCAGACGGAGACCAGCGCCCATGAGCTGGAGGAGGGGCTGGACTGCGAAATGCAGGAGGACGAGATGGAAGACGAGGACGGCTTTATAGAGGACCGCTACATCGAGCCGGGGGACTACAAAGACCAAAATGAATCCTGAGGAACTGTGATGTCTGGTATGTCTAATCGGACGAGCAAACTGAGACAGCAGAGGGCTTCCACGTGGGATTTTGAAAATAAGTGAGCCATCACCTGAATATGTAGGACAGTGTCTGGAACAGGCTCTCTCCATCTAGGAGGATGTGTCTGTATTTATGATATGAACTCTCCACATCCAAGTGGCCCTGTGACCTGATAGAGCTCTAAGCCATGCAGAGACCGCTGTGCTATGCTGTATCACTCATCATGCAGTGGAACTGAACTAAAAGCATAACTGAAATCGTTCATGATTCCTAAAGATGCAAGTGAGGGGTATGTGTGTTTTGGTGTGTTGCGATGAGATTTTTGGAGAGCACTGTTTTGTGCCAGTCGAAAATAAGATATCAAAAAAGGTTTTCCTAGGTGGACACTGTATTGAACACCTGAATGTGACTGATCAATTTCTGGTATTTGAAAGTTGATGTATGTATGATGACATCACTGAATTTAACCTTTAACAGGTAAATTCCAACACATGGAAATGCTGATGTTCAATGATCACCGTTAATGTTTACTTCCTGTTCTTAAGCAACCCTGCCTGCTTGTCACTGCTGCAGCGGATATACTGTGAGTGTAAATGTGTTATCTTATTCAGCACTTTAACAGAAAATTAATCTACATTTGACGGGCTATTATAAGCCACCAGTCTTTTCACTGAAGAGAAATAATAAAAAAAAAATGTATACATGTATCAAACTTACTCTCTCCTCTCAGTAAATATGACATCCATGCTTTTGGCCTCTCTGTCATTCTGGGCTCTCAACTGAAAAAATTAAGAAATAAATATATGAATATATCAGTAATCAGCATCCTACAGAATATGTACTGTACATCCTAGCGTACATCCTACTCAGTACATATCTACACATGTCCATCCCAAGAAAATCACTTACCATGTTGCAGTCATTCACAACTTCTTCCATCTCTGTGTTGGTGTTCAGTTTGTCAACAAGCTGAAATTTCAAACACGCCATTATGTTCCCAGTTTTAGATGCAATGAAAACAGCACTCAGATAATCAGTTACTTACAATCTCTCATTAAAACTGAGCAGTCACAATATGTTTCTCGAAATTCCAAGCACACATTTACCATATTGTAATCTGCCAGTTGTCCCTGAAGATCTTTTAATTCACCTGCAAGTCCCTCAGCTCTAATGGAGATGGCAAGATGAAGAATCACGATAAAAAAAAATACTTTGGAGAAAGGGGTGAAGCCTGAACCTAGGGTTATCTTTCAAACAACTTTCAAACAATCAGTAGAGCATTTACCTTTTCTCATATGAAAGATAAACCGAGTTCTCCTGGTTGAAGGTGTCAATCTCCTTTTGCAATTTGCTGCACTCTGTCGTTAGTTCATTGATTTTACTCCTAGGGGGTTTTAAAGGGATACGCTAAATATTATTAATACCGCATTAATAACAACTCAAGATTAATTAACTTATCCACAAAAAGCAATAAACTATAACACCATTTCACTAACCTAAGTAACCCAAGGTAGTATGATTTATCCAGAATTTGTCTCTGTGGCCCTGTTGAAAATAAATACACAATTCAGAAAACAGATATATGGTCCGTTATCTGAGATTTTATGTTATAATCATGTAGCAGAATTCCAGGACGTAATAGTGGACAGAGACATATCAGAAAGTGACCTTTCATTCCAGTCTTCATCCCACTGAGGCCCTGCTGTGTCACAGGCCGGTCTGCCACCTTTATTTGGGCTGACAGGACACCCGGGGTGGCTATGGGACCTCCTCTTGTCCCCGGACGACCTGTACCTGGAACCATCTGTCAGACCAACATCATCATCATCATCATCATCAATCCTATCCTCATCACAATAACACGTGAGCCTCTAAAAACGTGAGCACATGGGTACGTGGCTATTGTCACAAATAAATGGCACTGAAATGGGGTTTACTTTACTTACCCCTGTCCCAACTCGGATGGCTGTCTGTGGTGGTCTGATTGTTGTTGGTGGTCTTCCTGTCCCTGGTACAAGAGACCCACGACTCATCGGTCTACTGGATGGAGGTCGTTGGCTTGCCATTATTAGATCACGTTGGCTAGCTAGAAATAAATGGTAACGGCATTGATCAAATCACAGCAACTTCTTCACTTCAATTCACGATTGTCGAAGTAACCTTAGGCTATATAACATACTTATGATGGCTAGTTAGCTAGGCTAGCTCTGTATACATCACATAACAAAGTTAGCTAGCACACCATCATAGATAGCGTAGCTTGGTACCTATAATTAATTATAATAGGTCAGCTATGATAGTGTGTTAGCTATCTAGCTACTAATGTTAACTTAACAAAACAAGCTAGCTCTCGATAGCTACCCTAGTGTTTGACAAAGCAACGTTAATTACTGTTTTTTCACGATGGTTACCAAATATGTGGCCGAGACAATGTGGACAGGAGAGACCAAAGCACTAATGATAGCTATCTTAACGTAGAACTACATTACAAGTCACGTTTAGCATCAGGAGGGCAAGTTATGCTAAGTAAGATGCGAGTACGTCATTTGAAATGCACATTTATAGACAAGCCTCTCTCCCCCTCATAAGAAAACATTATGATACCACGAAGGTGCAAATGTGTAAAAGTGAAGCTTTGTTATCTTTTGCATTACCTGTATTTAGCTGTCTAACTCCTAAGCCTAGCCGTACCAATGTTTTGCTAGGTTGCTTCCTTCTTGCGTCCTCTTCGTTGCTCAGCAACCTAGGGAGGGCTTACCGCCTGATTTTCTCGTGGAATTCTGCCCCCTCGTGGAACCAGCTGAAGGGATAAGAGCCTAAATGCCTGAAAACAATTAATTTTTAGGTGAGGTTTAGTTTAATTCAAGTTAAATTGAACATCTGCATTTTTTTCAAAGCTGTCTATACACTCATGCAAGTGTTTACTTGGATTTTGTAAACGTATGCGTACTTCTATATAATGCAATTTTGGATATGGGAGTTCACAAACACATCATTACATTTATTAGACATGTTTAACAGAAGGGGGCGCTGGAGGTTTGACCATGACCATGATGCTATGATGTGTCCTAAAAACAACAGCTGGAAGGATTTTTTATTAAGTTACCATATTTTAAAATCGGACCATCACTGTGGATAGATAGCAGGATTACCTTAGGTAAGGAGCTTGTCAGTGAGCTGGGATGTGAACTAATTAAACTTTTTTCCCCCAACAAATTCTAACAGCTAAGAAGTTGTAAATAGGTAGCCCTAAAAAAAACTCACATTTGTACAAGCCTATTCTCCAGAAATCTAAGATCTTGTTAACTGACCACTCTTGTCACACAAACCTCTACAGTATTTACCACTTGCCTCACTTGAGTGGGGGATTTGAAATCTAATGCGCATGTTCAGTGCTCCGCCTTGTTCCACCGGGATAATCGTCTTCCTCGCTGAGAAACTTGGCCCGTCCATGAATTATATCTGATCTTATTTGTTTTTTGGTCCTCGGTATGGACTCTCAAAAAGTAAGTAGGTCTAATGTATGAACGCTATATTGCACTCTTATATTGGTGTGTTCCATAGGCTATCAAGTTATTTTTGTTCTTCTGAATGATCATTGTTACATTGGATTGTAAAGAGAGGCTGCACCGCTAGTTGGTGTGTCGCTACCCAGTAGTGGAACTCCTGTCATGCACCCAGTTAAATTGTATCTTGTCAGATCGTTAGATCTTTCGTGCAGGAATACAAATGGAGAGTAGACCTGCATGTTGTCATTTTGTTTGACCTCAAGCTGTGGCTAACACCCGTCAGATGTATTTGTTTGCTTTTAAATCGTCGCCAGGAGGTTGTTCCCATAAGAGAGGGATGACAGCAATGTATCAGACTAATCTGCAATGCTCCTCGATGCTACAGCTCTAATCAAGGGCGTTTACATTAAACGTAAACATTTATATTGTAGCCTACTGTTGATTTTAGCATGGCACTGAATAGCGTAGCCTGCACTGCATGGGAACGCTAGTTGGGTTATGTATGACACCCGCTCATAGTTCATGACCGTCCTTCTGGCTTATGCAGAAATAGGATTTAGTCTGGTGTGCGTTGAGAGATTCATAAAGTTACATAATAGGTTTCAGAAAGACAACAACAGCATACCACTGTTTCTTTAGTGGGTAAAACAGGAGTCGCATTTTGAAAAAGCTGTGACTTCTTGCTTGTCATTTGACTGGGGCAATGCGGTCTCTTTGCCCTTCCGTTGCGTAGCAGGTGCATCAAAGAAATGAGGATTGGTGTCTTCAAATAGATTCCGTTTTCCCTTTGGTGTTCAGAGCACCTGTAGTATTTGAGTAGTGATGATTCTTTTTAATGCTTAGGCAATGCTATTTTTCTCTGTTTTGTATTCTCACATTCACTTGAAGGCTATTCACTTGTTTACCTGTTGACTGAGAAGTTGAAGTTGAAGAAAATACTTTCGAAACCGAAAGAATGTAGTTGCGTATATGATGCTCAAATAGATGTCTTACAGACATGAATGTCAGTCATGTCCGTGTGCTTTCACCGTAAAAGCCTTTACTTTCGAAATAGAATTAACTAATGATGAAGGCTGTTGCCAAACAGTATCACTGTCTGAAAGAATGACATCACCCTCTGAAAGACTAGCTCTGGGCAAGAGAGATGGCAGACATCCTTACAAACAATACAATCCCATATGAGGCTGAAACAGCAGCATATGCATACAAACGTGATGGAAGTGAAAGTGATCGACAAGATGTATCCTGTTGTGGGTATGACTTAGTAAAGTTCTACTAAAGATAGATCTTCACTATTGTTGAGAGATCTTGCTCTCTCAGTTTTTATATCATAGTAACTGGAGTGGTTTTGTAAAAGTTGTTGACTTTGATAGGTATTGTCGCAGAGCCTAATATACATGTTGTCTATCTTTGTGTCCTGTGTGTTGACACACCTGGGTGTGCATATTCTCTCTCTCTCTCGCTCGCTATCTCTGTATCTGTTCACATTAACAATCACCCTTTGTCCCCTACCAGGGTAAACTTGTTGCAGATTAAAAACATATAAACATTCTTTTATTAACTTACACACAGTATGTTCAGTGTTGTTGAAGTACCACTTAGCTCCAACTCTGACCTAGCCTTCTCTTCTGCTCCGCTGTTGGTATCATAAGCGAAACCTGTAGTTTTGAAACCATAGGTTCTCGTCCTGTTGTCTCCATTTCATGAGCATTGTTAATAAGCATTTTATTTCATTACACAGTACTTATTCCCACTCTTTCCATAATGCTATGTATACAATACTGATACGTCATAAGTTTAAAGTATATTGCATTATTTTGACTTTATGTTTACATATTGCGTTAATGATTATGTCACTCGTAAAAAAAAAAAAGAAGTTTTTTGAACACTTGTTTGAGTTTTCAGTAAGAATGAGAGACCATATCACATACTTCCAAACCATGTCATTTTTATCAAAGTCATTTAAAAATAATTTTGTCTCACTGTATCACTATGCTAACTTCACACTGTCTGTGTGGAGGTCTAGGTTAGTCATAGGCAGCATAAATGGAAGTGGGCCCAGGCCTAAGTCCAGAGCCAGAGGACAGTGTTTGTTTTTGCCAGGGTGTGTGTGTATGTATTTGTTTCCTGGCTACTGTGCTGTGGTTACAGTTGGGACTCATGTGGATTGATTTTTTCTGCCAACAATATTTTGTTCCTCTGTGTTAAACACCAATAACTTTCCTGCTGAACAAGACTGATTGAAGGTGTTGTAACTGCTTTATGAACTTTAAAACTGCACAGTTGGCATGGAACTTTAAAACTGCACAGTTGGCATGGGCTCATAATAAAATGAGCTGTAGGACTTTGATGCAATGAGTTTTTCTCTCTGCCAGCTTTGGCTGTGATTATGATAGAGGTATGTATTACAGTGGCCAGTGAAGGTTGCTGTCATTCTACTTCAATATGTGAATGAAATAATCACTTCTCACAATGAGAATGACTGCCTATTAGTGTATAGTGATCCTAAGTACACTGGAATGTAAAAGAGATGTCCAACCAACCCAGAAATATGTCAGAATGCAGAACCTGAAAATTGCATATTATTCTGTAGCTCCTCAGAAAAGATGGCAACTTCTTGACATCTAGTGTAGGTGCTATGCTGCCTGAATCCAGGGAAGACCAGTGGTCTGCTTCAGAGAAGGTCCTGTTGGTATTTTGTGGTGTGTGTGCTTTGGGCTGGTGCTGAACAAATGTATGTCTGAAGAAGGTTCTGTTGCATGTAGGTCTTGGGAAATTAGTGTTTGGTCTGTGTGCGTGTGCTTTGCGGTGGTGCTGAACAGTGTATGTCTGAAGAAGGTTCTGTTGCATGTAGGTCTGGGGAAATTACTGTTTGGTCTGTGTGTGTGTGTGTGTGTGCTTTGCGGTGGTGCTGAACAGTGTATGTCTGAAGAAGGTTCTGTTGCATGTAGGTCTGGGGAAATTAGTGTTTGGTCTGGTCTTGAGGATTTAGCCCTGATTCACCAATGCAGCACGCTCAGAATAGAACATTGAAGCGCCGCCCTTTGTACCTTAACATGTGTTAAAGCATCAGCACAGCACCACGCATATTATGTAATCTCATTAGTGAGATTGCCATGTCTAAGAGCAGGTATGATGGCCTTTAAAGTCCATAGTAACTTGGGCTTTTGCTTCAGATTTTTGTAGATCAAGATCTTTAATACCAGGTTCCATGGTACAGCATCACGTTATAACGGTCTACGACTCTACAATATAACTTCTGATATCCATTTTTTATTGCTACACTCTATAGATAAGGTATACATATACATGATCTTTAATCCCCATTATAAATGTATTTTTTTTTCCAGCCACAAGGTACTATATACGTATCCTCTGTCACCTGCATCACACAACATTAATGGATGCAATTGTACGCTTCATGCCCTAAACCTGGTGTCGTCTTGCCGCTAAAGATAGCAGAGAGGCCTAATCCCTAAATCTATCTAATCATGCCGTGCTCTATGGATGCTCTCTCAGTGAGGGACACTAATGGGAAGTCAGGCACACAGAGACACGTCACATCTTTTAGGGGTGTGACACGTCACGATTTAGGGGTGTGTTGGGTTCCCCTGCTACTACTGCTACACACGGGGGTGAGCTGGAGAAAGACCTCTAACCCCTCCTCCACCCATGAACACACACACATGACACATATGAATTATTCATCTCTAATGGGGTCCAGATGGGCCTGCTAGGGTGGACACACACACACTGTGCAAATGAGACCACACCTTTCTTTGTGTCCAAGGAGCCTATTCTGTTCCACTGTTATCTGATATGGCTTTGTGTCTTTAACCAGGCATGGATGCGAGCCTTCACTTTTGAAGTGCCCCTCCTGCACTTAATTTCCTGGAGGCCCTGACGTATTGGCTTTCTAGTGCAGTTATTTTGTATTGGATTCTCATTAAGGTCTACTAGCAATTCATGCTGTTCGTCAATATGTTGCTGTAACTCTTGGAACTTGATCTTTGGTTCAAATACACCAAATAGAAAAATATACAATTACAGTTTTAGAATTGTGTGCAATGTTGACTGAATACTTATTCTTAAATTCAGTTTAGTTTTGCATTTGTGTTTTTTTACTGTTTGTTTTCATATTCTTCTGAACAGCATACCATATTTGTTTTATAGAAAATAATATAAAAAAAATCAATATCTTAAGCTATTTTTCAACAAAAGGTTAAAACATTCAAATCTACCATTCAGCGTAGCCACAAACGCAACAAACACATTTTGTTACATAAAAACAGGCACCAAGAGAGAATTACATGCAGTCTTATCCCTCTCTCCTCCAGCAACCATAGGGGCTGCGATGCATTGGCACAACAAGTGAACATAATCCCCATGTTTAGGGTTTCACGTCCGTGAAAGAGGAAACGGCCCATACCATTACACTCACGCTATAGAGCCTGGGACTCGGAGTAGCGGGAGGCATGAGGATCTCCTCAGCTTCCTCCAAGCTGGCTTCTTCATGGCTACTCGTTGAAATGAATGTTGGTTGACTCAGCACTGTATTTTTAGCCCAGGAGATCACTGATGTAGGCTTGTTTTGATTTTTTACCTCTGGTGAAAAACCTTCGTACCCTGTTACTGGAGGATTAGTTTGTTGTGGTGGAGGATATTTATTCGTGCAGTTGTTGTTTTTCTAGCCTAAGCCATTTAGCTGACCTCACTCACACATACACATAAATATGTGAGAGTGTGTGTGTGTGTGTGTGTGTGTGTGTGTGTGTGTGTGTGTGTGTGTGTGTGTGTGTGTGTGTGTGTGTGTGTGTGTGTGTGTGTGTGTGTGTATATGTGTGTTATATAGATGCTATATATTATACACTCTCTGCCTGTCGGTCGTACACTCTCTGTCTCTCTCTCACACACTCACACACATACTTATTTTCACAAGCACATGCACATCACACTCTTTCACACATACTCTGTCTCTCTCTTTGTTTCGGTCCACGCAGAGGCATATGTTTCGATGCCTTCTCTTCTCTTCTCTTCTCTTCTCTTCTCTTCTCTTCTCTTCTCTTCTCTTCTCCCCCTCTCCTTTCAGTGTCACCACTAGGCAATCTTACTACTCAGCATTAGTCACTGGCGGCTCGTTGTCACACTGAAGAACCCTCTTCTTCAGTCAGTGGAACCAAATAAAAAAAATCTGGAGGACAATAAAACCCAACGGACAGATACTTTTATTATAACATTCTTCCCTCTTATCTGTTTGAAGTACAATGAAACAAGTCACCCCCTTGTCAGTCATCGTTAAGTACGGTTAAACTGTAACACACAGACACACACAGCTATCTCTCTGCGGTCGGGGTGTTGACATGGATGCCTGATGAACTCTCGCAGGAGGTGTTGTGCCAGCTGCCGGGCCGGGCTTGGGTGTGTGTGTGTGACGACAGCCATTCTTTTTCACGAGTCCAAACGGACAAGCGCCCCGGCACGGCTGCTAGCGCTGCGCGGCTGCGGTGTTAACGCATGATTTGCTATATGGGCCAGCACAAACGAGCCTTTAAAGGCGATTCCCGACCACGGCCTGTCTAAAAATTAATATGAAAATCAAGTGACGCTGCGGTCGCAACGAATTGGGTCATGATGTCACAGAGGCGTGCATGCGTGTATGTGACTGAGCATGCACTGTGCTGTGAGATTCAGCTGCACACTTCACAACAACTGCAGAATGTGGAGATGGCCATTTTACTTGATTTTGTGTGCCTGTAACTGACCAGCCCCCTGCAGGACTAAGGATGGTGTGTGTAGGTCCCACAAGTGGGCTGCCAATGTCACTCTGTTGTGTCCACTCTGCAAATCTTGCAATGAACCAGCTCTCTAAAGAGTCTGGGCTTTCTTCGACTAGACAAAGGTCAAAGGTTGGAGCCATAAGTCACTGTAAAGACCTCACTTCCAGGACCATAAAAAGGTATCTTGTCAGTAAGATACTGCAGGAGCTGACTGTTGTCCCCCATTCTTGTGAATTGCATACTTAGCAAGTGTAGCAGCATCTGTTTCAAAGTCATATTGAAAAGACTGCCCCCCCCCCAACAAACCCACACACACACACACACACACACACACACACACAAGCTTCTGGGGAGCTGTGGCCAGATTGTATCTGAGCTCTGAAGGAAATGCTAGAGGCTGCACCGCATAGTAGAGTTGGTGCCAGCAATCCAGATGACTTGTAACTCTGCCTGTCTTCCTGAAATGCACTCATGTGACCCGAGCTAGGAATATCAAAGATTGGTGCTGCAGTCTTGCGTATATACCTGCATTCTGTGCTCAGACTGCATGTGGAGTTTCTATCAATCTAAACATTTGCATTGATATCCTTCAGTGTAAATGGTATATTGTTTTGGCCTGCAGGTGCATCATACAAATCAATCATTTGTGGTTTTGATTGGTGGCGTCAGTCAGCAGTTATTGAACTTCCTGCTCTGACCCTGTGCATCACTGCCGCCAATATCCTTTGCGGCGTCAGTATTTCTGGAAATATCGGTGTATGTGTGTGTGTGCGCCAGACTTAATTCCTGCGTGAGAAGGTCACTTAAGGTTCTAAAGTTAGTGGGAGTTTATAAATGGAGTGTGAGCATAAATAGTACTCTTCTTCACATGATCAAACTGCTAAGCATCCCTCTCGATGCACTAGTACTTAACTTGCACTTACAGCAGTTACATTCCTGCACTTTTTTTCTTCTAATTCTTATGTAAAATAGTATTTAATGTTACACTAGGTCTCTATTGCTCGTAGCTTGACTCTTCTCTCCCTTGTGCGCCGCTTTGGACAAAAGCGTCTAAATGATTAAATGTAAAATGTAAATGTAACATGCCATTTCACATTACCATGATGCTACCTTGTTAGACTGGTTAGACTGTTTCTACACCTTCGTTTGAAATAAACTGACCATCCTGCTTGGGATTTTTTTTCTCTTCTTTTCAGGAGGCCCTACAAAGGATTATTACCACGTTAGCGAACAAGAATGAGGAGCTGCACAATTTCATTGAAACACTTAGTCACTCCTTGGCAGGGGTGCAGGTGAGAAACTCATTGTGTGTGCAGAGCACGTAAATTAGATTTCACCTTCCTTTCAGAGAGCTGGATTCCAGTAACACTGTCCAACTGTTAGGGGATAGTAAATGTCACCTTTATGAGATCCATTGCAGTGGATTTGTGAATTCAATCCCCACTAGGGATCAGAGCTAAATATTCACGCTGCACTCATACTTGACCTGTGATTAATCTTCAAGCTATTCAATCCACTTTTCAGTTCATCATTAATATAATAGAAGAAGTAGCAGCTTCTCCCAATGACAAAAACAATGAATTGAAACAATGAATAGAGTGTGTCCTCCTCTGTGGTTTGATCTGCAGTCTTGTGGCTGATGCATGCTGTTTGATCTGCAATCTCTGGGTGTTTTGGTGACGCAGGTGAACTCCACACAAGTAGTCTCTGACCTGGAGGAGGAGTTTGACACGTTATTCTCCATCCTGGACGAGATGAAGGAGAGCATGACCAACACCATCAAGCAGGAACAAGTCAGGAAGTCACATGAGCTCCAGGTAAATCGCCGGTCTCCATGACGAAACCTTGGGACCCCTTAGGGGAGGTGTTCAGGTGCAAGTTTCTCCCTGTAAAAGTTCTTCATACTAAAATGAATTCTTGTTTATGAATTATTTGTTTGGCAAGTGTGTAACATCCCCTGTTTTTGATACTTGAGTGTGTTTGTGTGTGTGTGTGTGTGTGTGTGCGTGTGGGTGGTGGTGGTGGGGTATTGACTCAACCATGAGTGGTTGTTTTGCAGGAAACTTGATTGCACTGTGTGTAATCGGGCTGTGTAAGAATGTTTGAATTGTTTGTGCCTGAATGAGTACACATGCGGATGTGTGCGTGTTTCTGTCTCCGTGTGTTGGTCATGGGGTGGGGATGGGGGTGCTGGGTGTTGTTGGCACACAGATGTGTGTGTGTGTGTGTGTGTGTGTGTGTGTGTGTGCGTGTATGCGCTCACAATGTATGTATATGTATGTGCTGGTGGTGACCAAGCAAGTATGCGTGGGATCCAAAGGAGTGTGTG
The DNA here is from genome assembly GCF_900700415.2 of Clupea harengus. NCBI lineage: Eukaryota > Metazoa > Chordata > Actinopteri > Clupeiformes > Clupeidae > Clupea > Clupea harengus. The sequence goes on along the minus strand of NC_045163.1, from coordinate 21,979,115 downwards.
TGTGTGTGTGTGTGTGTGTGTGTGTGTGTGTGTGTGTGTGTGTGTGTGTGTGTGTGTGTGTGTCTGTGTATGTGTGTGTTGTTTGGGTTTTGGCAGCACTGCTGGGCCTGGTGATGTCATCGTGCTGCTATGGCAGTTCTCTGCCCAGTCCTCTGAGGCCGTTGAGCACGAACAATAAAAGTGTGTGAAATTAGCCCAGATAAGAGCTTAGCCATCAGGAGCCTGCCCTTTCAATCTCACATCAAATCAAGCTCAACAGAGCCACACACACTGACCAATAACCACGACTTAAAGTCTTAATCTATGGAAAGAGAGGAAACTATTTATTATGATATCCTGTGTAAAATGAACAGTGCCCCTGATACTGAGTCTGTCTTTGACCTTTGATATGTCACGGTCATGTTGAAGTTTCCACTTCATTTGTGCCCCTGGACTTGTGCTATGTACAGTATCATCATGAGTCATGTGCCGTTATTAAGGGTCGGGTCCCCTGAGTGAGCGGCCCCTGTGTGGAGGCAAACCCTGAACACAAGGGCATCCACACAGGGGCAACCGTAGCTGTGGGAGGACAGGACCTACCCGCTGTCTGCCCCAGGGAACCTGAAACCAGACTGAAAGCTACCTGATCCCACACTGTGCCAATATTCAGAGAGAAAGAGAGAGAGAGAGAGAGAGAGAGAGAGAGAGAGAGAGAAAGAAAGAAAGAGGGGTAAAAGAGAGAGAGAAAAGGGGGGGGTGAAATGGAGAGCGAGAAAAAGATGGATGAGTGGATAGACAAAAGCAGGGGGAAAAAGAGACTAAGAGACTAAGCGAGAGAGTGAGATGGGCACAGAAAGACAGCCAGAAAGGGACACGAAGAGAGCACATTTCTGGTGTTGATCCCAGAGGAAGGGCAATGCTAATGCCAGTGTAAGCCCAGTCTGCTCTGGTGTGACTCAGCTGTTGGAGGCCGTTCAGGTGCTGGACGCCACGCTAAGACCCACTCTCATTTATTAGCAGCGGCTAAGTAGCGAAACCCACACACTCTCAGGTCTTCTTCAGCGCTCTGGGTGTCCTGCTGACGCTGTAAGCCCAAAGACATGACCTGCACTTGTGTTGACAAAGCAAGAGGACTCAAGCCACCTGGGGGGGGGGGGGGGGGGGGGGGCTGGGTGGCGGTGGTGGTATTCCAAGTACGTGGTTTAGTGACGAACCTGAGTAAGTGGCTGAGCTCCCGTGGTTTTGTTTTGTCAGGAAAATGAAGCCATGGTCCTCGCCCATTAGAAGGTTTAGAGCTTGCGCTGAGTTCACTTATTTAGGGTGGTCACTGAACCACGTGCTTGGAATACACCCCTGGTGGAGGGTCGGAATGGCCATGGAACATATGGAGCCATCAGGCCGTCGTCCCTAAACAAATGTCACTGGAGTTGTTTTCCCCTCCTGCCTCTCGACTTACATGTAGTCAACTTTATGTAATGACCTTACATAATCCCTTTTTGAACCAGAGAGGGCGGAGACTTTGCGCAGATGTGTGCATTCAAGTGTAATCCTCTCAGAACAAATATTTATTTGGATTTTTGTCGTTATTAAAGCATGCAGTGGTGGCTATGTGGTAAAAGTCATTTAATGACATTAAATTAATATCCATTTCTGTGTTTAAAATTTCACTTTCACTTTTCCTGGCAGAACCAGTTAACGCAAAGCACCAATGCCTTGGAGAGTGCCGAGGAGCTTCTCGAGTTTGCAAACAATGCTCTCGACATCAAAGACGATGATGAGTTTGCAAAGGTAGAAAAAAAATGCCCCTCCACCATATCTAAGGAAACACGCACACACAAACACTCCAGTGGGAATCATATATGTTTGCATGAAGGTCAAGAGACTGCCAGGGGCCCATTTACAAACATCTGTCACTGTCAGTTTAGTTCTGTTGTGAAACATGAAGCGGATTAAAAAGAGCCACTGCATCGTGCCAACAGACACGTTTATGTGTCATTTCCTTCATTGAGAGGTGCTTCTAGCAGTGCTATTTCAGAACACTTTTAGCAAGTCTCTCCTAAACATGTGAGGGAGCCATTAATATACTATATGCTCTGAGTGGGACGGCGAATAAGGGAGTTGAAAAAAACAAACACACTGGCCAGGCTAATGATGAATTTGATCTGTAGGTCATATGCATGGCAAGGGAGGACACTAGGGGGGGGGGGGTGGGTCAACATAATTAATGACTTGACATTGAAAGCAAACAATCATTTTCTATGAGATCAATCATTTTTGATAATGAATGTTTTAAAAAAACACTGCTATCAAATAAATCTCACATGTGAAGTTCTGTGATCTATGCTTTCTGTAATGTCTGCCTAACAGTGTGTGTGGTGGGGATGTTTAACAATGATCTCTCTGTGTTCTCATTGAATATGAGTGTGTTTTTGTGTGTGTGTGTGAAGGAGAAAGAGCGGGAGAGAGAAAGAGAGGGAAAGAAAATTGTGTGTGGGTGTGTGTGTGTGTGTGTGTGTGTGTGTCTGTGTGTGTCTGTGTGTGTGTATGAGGAGAGGGAGAGAGAACGAGAGAACGAGAGAGAGAGAGAGAGACAGTGAGAGATTGTGTGTGTGTGTGTGTGTGTCTGTGTGTGTATGAGGAGAGAGAGAGAGAGATAGTGTGTGTGTGTGTGTGAGAGAGAGAGGAAAGTGAGAGAGAGAGTGAGAGATTTTTTTGTGTGTGTGTGTGTGTGTGTGTGTGTGTGTGTGTGTGTGTGTGTGTGTGTGAGGAGAGAGAGAGAGAGCGTGAGAGAGTGTGTGTTGGGACGGACGCGTTCTCCTCCAGACCCGCTCTGGGCTGTCTGATGCGCATGCTCACCTCTCCACCTGCATGGCTCTACTAACGGCACCCCTCTTTTCTTCTCTCCCTCTCAACCTGCCCCCCCCCTTCCTCAAAGGCTGCCAAACAGATCAAAGATAGGTACGGTATCCCTTTCACTTCTCTCTGCTTGAGCCTGTTGTCTTGTGAGTTCTCCTTAATGCAAGGATCAAAAGCACTCAAACTTCAATGCATGTGATCCACTCACACTTTAAAGGTTTTCCTTTCATCCATGTGAACGTGTGTTTCAAAATGATTGTAAATAATGTAAAAGATTATTGAATGTGACATTTTATTTTGAATGTGACCCGTGTGGGGATTTTGTGCAATGGGCTGTGTTCACATGTGCATATGTGTGTGTTGTGTTGTTGAGAGTGACCTGAAGGTGACCTTTGTGTGGAGTGTTCTAGTTTAGTGGCACCCTTAGGGATGATGTCAGTAGTGTTTAACATGAGTCATGCATTGCGTTTGTTTTCATAATATCTGGATGACCATAAGGTCAGACTTCACAAAAATTATTTTAAAGCAGTCCGGACAGGCGACATATCATAAGATAAAGCGTCACTCATGTTTCGGTCTGAAACATGGAAGGCTTCTACTTTTAGTAGAATTATTATTGTTAGACAATGGGGTTTTTTTTCCGCATGATGAATCCATAAACAAATAATTGTCCGTTGCATGTGAATTGGAACGCAAAGTATAATGCTGTTGTAATTAAAAAGAAATCAGTTCTGAAATGTTGTTCTGCTGCACGCTCTCAGGGTAACGATGGCTCCGGCCTTCCGCTTGACCATGAAGCCCAAAGCCACAGATAGCATGACGCATCTCATGGTGGACTTCTCCCAGGAGCGACAGCTGCTCCAGAACCTCATCTTCCTCCCTGGTAAGTTCCTTAAATCTGTACCACAGTGTCGTGGCAGAGGGTAGCGCAAAAACCTGCGTTTTCCATTTTCAAGCCAGATAATAGAGCCAGTGAATCCACAAAGCAAGACGAGTGAGCCGTCTTTGAGTAAAACAAACTCCTTTTAAACAAGGTCAGCACACTTTTCAGGCAAGCTCAGATCTCTCACTACATGAAATATCTTTAATAACCACTAACAACACTATAGAAGCAATCTGTGCTCTGGATTAAGTATCACCAGCACTGAATGAGAGCCACCTAGTGTTGGTGTTCTGAAGTCAAGAGGTCCTGGTCTCCCTGGAGACCCCCCGCAGGCTTTTGGTACCATTTCCTGTCAGAGAACACTTAAGGCTTGTGATGTCATGTCAGTGTGCTGCTGCGCCCAGGGAAGGCAAGTGAAAGAGCCACAGCAGTCAAGATGGTCATCTTCATTTTTTGGCTTGAAACAACACTGCCCTGTTACATCTCTCTAGAGAGCGGCGGCTCATTTTCTCATGCATGTAATCTTTTTATCTTGTTCATAGCAGACTCATGTTTAAATAGCTACACTGATTTTATTCTTGTCTCAGTGGGCAGAATACAGATTTAGTATTTTCCTTCTTTTTTTTCCCCTCATTGTGAGCACATTTGTTGCTTGCTCATGCAGAAGAGGTTTTCTCTCCTGAGGTCATTCCTGTGTGTGTGTGTGTGTGTGAGTGAACGTGTGTGTGTGTGTGTGTGTGTGTGTGTGTGTGTGTGTGTGTGTGTGTGTGTGTGTGTGTGTGTGTGTGTGTGTGTGTGTGTGTGTGTGTGTGTGTGAACGTGTGTGTGTGTGTGTGTGTGTGTGAGCATGTGTGTTGTGGGGGTGTCAGAAGGAATAAAACCCTCTAGTGAAGCAGTTCCATCTGTAGGATGCATCCAGTTTAGTCCCTCGGTAGATTGTAGTCTTGCGCAGCTGATGCAAGGTCAGTTTTTATGATTCATACGGGGCTAACTGGAACTAGCCCTGACAGCTCGGACTGACTGTGAGTCAGTCATGGGCGTAAAGAGGAAGTAGCTGTGACAGACTTGCTCATATGAAGCATGTCGATCACAGGGATATCTGTATGAAGAGACATGACTGGAGAACACAGGAGAAAAAAATAGGAAGATTGTATTGAATTATGGACGGTTTTATAAGGAATTATGACACATTCAGGCATTTGCGTGAGAACCATGGTATTGGTCTCTCTTCCAAAGTCTCCCCCTAACAACACTGTGTCTCTTGAAGATGAGGAAGTGAAGGCTGGAGGGCTGTGGTTGTATCAGGTTGAGGAGAGGACTGAGGAGGGCACTGAGGAGTGATGGGATGTGCAGTGACTTGGAGTGGAGGAGGAGGAGGAGGAGCATCTGGGACTGAGCACCCAAAGCCCTGCGTGTGCGGAGCGGAGGAGATGAGAGAAGAGGAGAGGAGAGGAGAGGAGGGGAGGGGAGGGCAGGGGAGAGGAGAGGAGGGGAGAGGAGGGGAGAGGAGAGGAGAGGAGGAGAGGAGAGGAGAGGAGAGGAGATTAGAGAAGAGAAGAGAAGAGAAGAGGAGAGGAGAGGAGAGGAGAGGAGAGGAGAGGAGAGGAGGGGAGGGGAGAGGAGGTGAGAGGAGAGCGCCGGTCTCCCAGAGGGAATCTCAGTGGAGCAGAGGAGTGCAGATGCCCTACACTAGCACACTCCAAACAGGCTAAAAATACCACAGAGACCAAATAACATGAAAAACTAAACATTTAACTGATACCACAGGGAGAAAAATCAGAGAAGAGTCCCTCAGGTAAAAGAGGCTTTTTGGGGAGACGGAGAGAGATATGCAGTGGCACTCACGATTTCACTTTGTACTCTTAGACACTGTGTGTGTGTGTCTGTCTGTCTGTGTGTGTGTGTCTGTCTCTGTGTGTGTGTCTGTCTGTGTGTGAGTGTGTGTGTATGTCTGTGTGTGTGTGTGAGTGTATGTGTGTGTGTCTGTGAGTGTGTGTGTGTGTGTGTGTGTGTCTGTGTGTGTGTGTGTCTGTGTGTGTGGGTGTCTGTGTGTGTGTGTGTCTGTGTTGACAGACTAAGGCGCTGTGTGCTCTTTCTCCTTTCTCTCCATGCTTGATGTTGATAATTATTGAAAGTTCAGTTGTCCCACTAAAGGAAGAAGCAGAGGGATGTTGATGTTGACATGGGTGGCTCAGCTTCCTTCGCGAAGTTGTGTATGCACTGCACATGTGTGTGCGTGCATTTGTGTGTGTGTGTGTGTGTGTGCGTGTGTGACTGTGTATTTGTGCTCTACATATCCAGCCAGACTGCCTCATTTCCTCTCCTCTTCTCTCCTCTCCTCTCCTCTCCTCTCCTCTCCTCTCGCTGTAAGCCACTGGACATGCTCGCTGGACCGTTCACGCTCCGGCTGCCCTGACTGAGTATGGAGAAAGAGCCGCTCTCAAAAGCCACAAAGCCAGTCTCTTTAGCCAGTCTCTTTAGCCAGTCTCTTTAGCTAATGCCCGCTTCCCCGCCACTGCCGTGACTTTAGCACAACTCCCGCGTCTCTGACACTAATCAGTCTGGCAGTGATGGTCTGTCTGGCCGCCGTTTTGAGCACTGGGCAAATTTAGCAACGTAAAAACGTAACCCCTACCCCCAGCCGAGCTCAGTTAGGCAGAGGCGCGGGGTTCACGTTACTGTGGGAATGTGGATGCACTAGTAAGGGAGGCCTGGAAAAAGGCATTCGTCATCTTTGGATGGCTTGAATGCGATGAGGGTGAAAAGCAGTTCCTGTTTTGTTTTATCCTGGTGTGTGTGTGTAGTGGTTGGGGGAGTGTACAACTGATGTAGTGCTTTCAGCTCTTTTATTCTTGGGTTTTTATTCTTTGAGATGAGGATTTGGGATCAAATGGAAAAAAAAACACACTGTTTGTATCACCAGTCAGATGGTACTTAGGATCTGTGTGTCATCTTCTTAAATCCCAAAGCTCAGATTACACTATGTTTGGCTTTTTTCTCATGGCAGTTGCCTCAAAACGTCATGCTTGTTTTGTCACATATAAGCTAGAGCACAACCCGTAGTGGCACAATATTTGAAATGGAGGCTGACATCTCTATTATGCAGGACTTTTAATTGCAATAGCAGTGGTGCCACATTTGTATTTGTACGTACCAAGGATGCATGCATCAACTGATTGGCTAGATTCCATGAAAGTGCAAATTTACCCTGGGAGAATGGAGATGCATGAAGGAAATGTTAACGTCTGAATGTTAAGGCCGAGCCTTGTGGCTCAAGAGGTGTCTTGATCTAGCCCAGGGACAGGGAACTCCACCCCCAGGCAATCCCCGCCCTCCTCCCTCCTCCCACCGCCCTCCTCCCATCACACACCTCCTCCCTCCTCCCTCCTCCCTCCTCTCTCTTCCCACCCAGGCCTGGCTGCTCAGGGCAGCAGGAGACAAAAGGGTCCGCTGGGGACCTGAAAGGCGGGTGTCACGCTTCTGCCCGTGCTCTCGCTCTCTGCTCAAACCAGCGGAGAGTCATAATGGCGTTCCATCTCCATGGAAACCGACCCACCCCACTACGGGCCCTTGAGAGCCGGTCAGAGTTCCGGGCCGTTTGATGGACGAATGAATGAAACTGCACCCTTTTCAAGAAGGGAGGGCAATTTTACACGGTTGTTTTTTTTTTTTCTACATAGAAACCGCATAGACAAGACACTAGCTCTGCACACCCCTGAGGCATATTATGCGATTGTGAGTGTGACACAGGCAGGGAGAAGCAGGCATTGTGGAGGCCTGAGGAACTGCTGGTTGTCCCAGCTGTGTGTCTCAAGAGCACGCTCGGTTACGGGCAGCTAAGCCACCTGCTCTGGTTAATGATGAACACTGTCATGGTAATAAGACATCTGTCACCCTGGCGATCCTGCCCTTGTCTCTATTGTTTGCATTCAGATCAGAGGATTAAATCAGAGTATTGAAGCCCTTTCATTTTCTGGACCGGAGAGCAAAGGGTTTCATTATTTACAGTATGGAGTACAGTATTCTGGTTGCATACTAATTATGTTACTCGTTACATAAAATATATTAAAAATCCTGCATCTTCAGGTGTACTTAAGTAAAAAAAAAACGAATGCTCACTGAAAACCAAAGCATGCATGGATGGATACATGGATGGACGAGCTGATGGATGGATGATTGTTTCTTTTTTCATTGTTTCAGTTCCTCGAGCGCCCGAGATTGACGCGCAGGACTGTCTGGTGGTGGACAACACGGTGACCGTGGTCTGGAGGATGCCAGCGGAGGACAACAAGATCGACCACTACATCCTGGAGTACAGGAAGACCAACCACGAGGGCCTGCCCCGCGTCAAGGACGAGCGCGCCTGGGAGGTGGTGGACAACATCAAGACCACAGAATACACACTTACAGGTACACACCCACATACACACTCACAGAATACACACTTACAGGTACACACCCATATACACACTCACAGACAGTACACTTACAGGTACACACCCACATACACACTCACAGAATACACACTTACAGGTACACACCCATATACACACTCACAGAATACACACTTACAGGTACACACCCATATACACACTCACAGAATACACACTTACAGGTACACACCCATATACACACTCACAGACAGTACACTTACAGGTACACACCCATATACACACTCACAGAATACACACTTACAGGTACACACCCATATACACACTCACAGACAGTACACTTACAGGTACACACCCATATACATTTACATTTACATTTAGTCATTTAGCAGACACTTTGGTCCAAAGCGACGTACAAGGGAGAGAATAGTCAAGCTACGAGCAATAGAACCTGGTGTAACAATAAATACTACTTTACATAAGAAATATAACAAAATGAAATAAAAAAGAAAAAGGAGTGCAGAAATGTAACTGCTGTAATTGCAAGTTACGCACTAGTATACACACTCACAGAATACACACTTACAGGTACACACCCATATACACACTCATATAATACACACTTACAGGTACACACTCACAGAATACACACTTACAGGTACACACCCATATACACACTCACAGAATACACACTTACAGGTACACACCCATATACACACTCACTGAATACACACTTACAGGTACACACCCATATACACACTCACAGAATACACACTTACAGGTACACACCCATATACACACTCACAGACAGTAACAGACTCGTTTTTGGATTCCCATAAACTATGCTAAAAATACATGTTATGCAAAAATGCTTTGGGTGAGAGTGGTGTTTTGTTTCAATTGATTTGAATGCCCTGCAGGCTTGAGATTTGACTCCAAATACATGAACGTCCGGGTACGAGCGTGTAACAAGGCTGCCGCAGGGGACTACTCAGATCCAGTCACACTGGAAACCAGAGGTAAGGTCGAGTTTCTAAAATAGGTTGTGTTTTTTTTTTGGTGGGGGTTTGGCACAGAAGGAGCGAGGAAGGCAAAGCATATCTGAGATCATCTTGAAAGATTTTTCCCATTTCTACCCTGTTATTCTACTGACTTGCTTTTCCCCCCTGGTGTTCTCCCCCAGCATTCATCTTCAGCTTCGAATCGGCATCGTCACACCTGAACCTGAAGGTGGAGGACGGCAGCGTGGAGTGGGACCCTCAGGGGGGCAAGGGCCTCGAGAGTAAAATCAAGGGCAAGGAGAACAAGGGCAGGTGAGCACTGGTCCAGCATCTGACCCTTGTCCAGTCCCGGTGTCCCACTATAATGCCGTGATGTATTTTAGTCTGTTTGGATAAGATATTTCATGGGCTACCTAAAGGATTAGGTCCGTGGTCTTTTTCTGATTATGGCTCAGTTTTGTTTCGAAGGATACTCATATTTTACATGAAGGATGCTCATATTTTACATGAAGGATACTCATTTTACATTTACATTCTCTTACATTTTTCTTCCAGGAGTTTCAGTTAAACTGTTTTAACACCCACCTTCCTGGTGTAGGTGTTAGCATTCAACTTCTCTCTAATTACTGTAGACTTCCTTGACCTGCAATCCTTGAATCCATAAGGAAAATTATTTCCCAGTAATTTGCAGATATTGCATCGTAAAGATTGCATTGAAACATTTTTTTGGGGTTACCACGAGCAAGAGGAAAAGACATATTACCTTTTTTGTCTCCTTGTGTGGGTCCTTTTTTAGCCCTTCCACAGCATTGTACTGCCAGCAGACATATAGGCACATGCTAGAAATAAGCCCTTGGGGATAGACAGCGTTCAACTGTGTTCTCAAGACCCCTTCAGGCTGACCCACAACCACCTCCTCTATGCTCCACATCTTTATTTAACCCTTTTTGCTTTTATTTTTTTCTCCATATGTTTCATTTCACCGACAGCGCACACCTTGCCAATCTGAAGAACATGTCAAGGTGACCTCATGCATCTTAGCTTTAGGATTTAGCTTAGCCAAGCGGTATTAGCTTCAGACTGCTGTGCTGGGGGCCGTCAGGCCAAACAAACAGTGGCTTAGGTGCAGTGCTTTTTATCCAGTCCCCCTCTAAGGACATTGTGGCCTCTTACAGAGCAGAGCCCACCCTTTGCTGACCTGGGGTCTGTGCTCTTGCAACTTACAAGCGCAAATCTTTCAGTGGAGGCACTGGATAAAATGACATAGGCGTGTGTGTTTGTCTTTGTGTGTGCGTGTGTGTTTATTCTGACTATCAGGCAGAGATAGTCACTTACAGATGGAGGGCTTCATAACCAAACACTCAGCAGACCTCAAGTCTGTACGCAAATGGAAAATAACAACTGCTAACAGTGCAGGTTTTTTTTAAATTTTTTTTTTTAACGTGCCCATCTGTATGTGACTGTGTCCCTAACTTCTTTCTCTGTTAATCTTGCTTGGGTTTGTTTTTTCTCTTCTTCCTCCTCTTGAAAGAAATGGTGACGAAGCCCAATTCAGATACTAGCCTTATACTTACATCACATCTTTGGTCAATGAAGATAACAGAGTAGTAATTGTGCATATACTAATTTCTTTCATGCTTGCATGGTGACCTGGTGAGTAAGATTCCCTGTATTATAGTTTGTGTAGTCCATCTGTGTCTATCAACAACATCAACCTTGTCCATCAACATAGCAGAAACTCCAGTTAAACGATGTGCACAAATGTCTTCAACTTAAGTTTAACCAGCATTTAAGTCAGTATGCAGATTAAGTCAATAACACACTTTAAGCACACGTTTGGATCCAAATCAGGACGGGACATTCAACTACACTACAATCTACAGCCTCTTAGAACCCCACTACAGCCTCTTATAACCCCACAGGCCCGTTGCTCTACCAGGAACATTCTGAATGAGCTGTCACGGTAACACCAATAGTGTGTTAGCTGTCACGGTAACACCAATAGTGTGATAGCGGGTGTCAGAGGAATCCCCAAGAGGAAGTGACTCTTGTGCCTTATGCGCTGCCCCAAGTGGCCGCTTACCGCCTGTCGATTGGTCAGCACACATTATGAGGGCTGCCACTCAGGGGCCAGTTGTTCCCCCGAGTTCCTCTCCAATGTGCGGCATGTGCCATATGGGCCGGGACAACAGGGCGGTCGCCTTGGCTACACGCTGCGCCTTTCAGCAGCTGCCAGTTCAGAGTGACGGATGAGTCCCAGACATGTGTGCACTTTGTTTAACAGCGGGCCATGTTTTAGATCGTAGAGTCATCCTCCACACCAGTTCCACTCTCTCCAGTCGTCCGTCGCTGATGGGATGATGCAATTGTTAATTTGATTAAACGCCAAACACAGCTTGCCTTGTCTTAATTGCACTGTGCCATGGAGCTAGTAGATTGTGCTTGTCCTGAATTACCCATGGGGTGAGAGGGGGCATGTAATCACAAAGCACGGAAGACATGTCATTACATCTGGCTCCCTTTTGTAGTCTCAAAACATACCGTTAGCGCCCTAGTTTAATGTCCTAATGTGCCCCTGTGCAGTAGCTACTAAACACGTTAGCTAAGTCTTTCCAGTTGTGTAGATTTGTTTTACGTTTGTTGCCATTTCTTCATTTGTCTGACCGTGGTGTCTTTTCAACCTTCAACTCATTCTCATTGTCTGGTTCACCGGTGTTCCCTTTTGTGTGGGATTGTTTTGGTCATAGTCTGCGTTGTTTGATGTGTTCTTTTGAACTAATCCCAGCACACTAATATCACTTTGGCAGCCATTGTGCTCCTGGTCATGATTCTGCTGTAAATTAAATGTTGTGTTGTGCCGGGGCCCTTTTCAGAAGTGGAACGCCGTCTCCCAAGAGAGCGTCGACTGTGCGGTCGCCGGCGGTAAGAGGAGGCAGGGATCGCTTTACAGGAGAATCCTACACAGTGCTGGGTATGTTAAGGTCCTGTGGTACTGTTATACACTGGATTATCGCAATTTGGAAAAACATTCTCTTCAAATAGTCTAATATTGTCTGTGTGTGTGTGTGTGTGTGTGTGTGTGTGTGTGTGTGTGTCTGTTACTGTGTTTGTGCATATGTGCGTGTGTGTGTGTGTGTGTGTGTGTGTGTGTGTGTGTGTGTGTGTGTGTGTGTGTGTGTGTGTGTGTGTGTGTGTGTGTGTGTGTGTGTGTGTGTGTGTGCGTGCGTACGCGCGTGCATCTTCCTGGCCTCCCTCAGGTGACATGAGTATGGACTGCGGTCAGCACTACTGGGAGGTGAGGGCCTTGAAGGACTGCAAGTCCTACAGCATTGGGGTGGCCTTCAAGAACCTGGGCAAGTTCGACCAGCTGGGCAAAACCAACACGTCCTGGTGCATCCACGTCAACAACTGGCTGCAGACCTCTTTCGCCGCCAAGCACAACAACAAGGCAAAGAGTCTGGATGTGACCATGCCCGAGCAGATAGGAGTGTACTGTGACCTGGACGGAGGTAGGGCTTAGCATATCTTCTTCAGTGAAAGCAGCAGCAGTGACCCAATGAATGATTTAGACGGGAATTCGATCTTAGCACATTACACCACTTTAATGATTACTGTGTCCCAAATGTGTTTTGGAATTTCGTCCCTCCATATTGTAGAGCTCATTTATTTCCCACGTGATGACTCTGAGCACTACTTTCTGCATTGAAGGCCCTGAGACCCCTGATGGTCTTAATTAGTTGATATCCCTAACATGCAGGTGCACATGTGCAGACTGTATAATTATAAACAGTGTAATAAACAAATGCAACTGTGTGACTACTATAAATCAGTTGTTCACCTAAAACCAAAACTTCTCAAATGTTAAGCCTACTCTCTGACCCACATTTGGTCTGTCAGTATCCTGTTCACCAGTCATCCAGGTGGTGTCCATTACAGGGAACAGTATAGGCCACAAGCGGCCCCATCCAGCCCCATGAATCCTGCAGGGCCATTGGATACCTCTGTATTGTGTGTCGGTCATTTCCATGCTCCTGTGGGGATGTGACTGAACAACAGATGAATGGAGACCAGGGCCTGTTACTGTACTCCGCGTTGGACATAAATAATAATAATAATAATAATACTTTCAACTTATATAGCACTTTTCTAGGTACTCAAAGACGCTTTAGATAGGGCAAAGACAAACAAACAAAAAACAAAAACAATCACAAAAAGAGCAAACAAAACAAAACAGAGAACATAGCTGTCCTTTCATGTCTTGCTTTGCTTGGATAGACTAGGATCAAGAGGGGTTTTGTGCTGTATGTTCTAACTGAATGTAACTGAATTCTTTCATTTCTCTGATCTTCGCAGGTCAGCTCTCCTTCTACAATGCAGAAAGCAAACAGTTACTCCACACATTCAAGACAAAATTCGGCCAGCCTGTAGTACCAGCTTTCATGGTAATATTTCTTTCTTTTTCTTTCTTTCTTTCTTTCTTTATGTCTGTCTGTCTCTCTCTATCTGTCTCTCTCTCTCACTATTACACAATCACTCAAACACACACACACACCACATTTGTATGTACAAACACACACACACGCACGCACACGCACACACACACTACATTTGCATGTACAAACACACACACAGGACTTGTGACTTGTATTTATCTCTGGGATGCAATCCTGCTGACATCTAATAGCAGTGGTGTTATCGGGGATCACAAAGGACAGCAAAAGGGCACATCTGTACGTGGCCAGGTTATATGTGGCTCCGAGGCTAATAGAATCTGCCCCACTTGTCTGTATGCCAATGCATCTCACAGTACAGTCAGATAGTTATTCAGGGCACAGCTAGATTTAGCTGGAGACCATGGCTTCTTCTACGGAGGTGTGAGATTGATTCGCCTGTAGTAACCTCTCTACTCCAACCTCTCTACTCCAACCTCTCTACTCCAACTCTGAAAGGGCCCCAGCATGTCAAAGTTCACTTGAATGAGACGAGTCTGTAATTAAGGCCTGTAATCTCTCTACCTCAAATGACTTTGAACTTGAAGTGCTGTTTGTGTTTGTCACAAAAGGTGAAAAGCTTAACGTAGGCAGCAAAACCATGAATTTCTATCGCATGAAATTGATGAATGTATCAAATGTGATCTGTAAACAGTGTCTGTTCCATACGTTATTGATTTCCATATGAAAAAAAAACGTGTTATTGATCTGCATTTTTGACACAAGCTGCCTCCTCTACTTTGTGTAGGTGTGGTGTGGTGGGTTGACCCTGGCCACAGGACTTCAGGTCCCCAGTGCAGTAAGGAGTTTTCAGAAGACGGAGAACGGCATTGGCGGCTCCAGTAGTAGTCTCAACAGCATGGCACAGTAGCCTATGCTTATCCAAGAACTCACCTCCTCCCCCTTCCTGATTCCTGTGCAAGCCACTCCCCATATCCCGTGCATTTCCTGAAGAGAGACACATCCATGAACTTAGACCCTGTGAAGCATTATGGGAAACTGAGTCTTTTTGTGGCACTCAAGCAGCTCGACCTCGCCTTCACTCTGACTTGACTGGAGATTCTTCCCTTCGGTTTGAGAGAGGTTTCTCTCAACCTCGATATCTGAGAGACTTCTCTGGCTCTCTTTCTTTTGGGGACATTTGCATCAGGAATGCTAGCTGCTTAATCAGGGAATAGATGAGTGCACTTTTTCTTCCTTTACTTTGTTCTAGGTTGAATGCTGTTTTTTTTAGATTTTATTTCTGAAGTGAGTGTGTTCAGGCATGATAACAGTGTCCTTTACCTGCTGATACCTGTTTTATTCTACTAATATACTTCAAGATATCAGTGTATTGTTTGTGTGTGTGCGTGTATGTGTGATTATGTGTGTATGTATGTGTAGAGATGACTGGGAATATGGCTGGCCGTAACCATCTATTTAATTCGAGGCATTTTTCCTTGAATCTTCATTGCCATTTCTCAACTGAATAGAGTAACCTTGTCTTCTTCAAACAAACAAATGTTTACGCTATGTACAGAATCTGATGTGGAGAGACTTAACTGCAGAAGACTTTTTGCACAGTGTATAATATGTAGCGCTGCTTTTTACAACCCTTCTGTTATTGCTGATCCATTTCTGTCACAGTTCTACCCTCAACCTACCCCAGGACTGGATATGCACCTACGAACCTGGACTTCAACTTGTTTTGTATGCACTGTTATCAGAGAAGTTGTGCTCTTTTGTCATGTTCACCCTACATACAATGTAGTCCTGCTCCCTGGAAAATATATATATTAATGATTTCTGGAAGTGTTCGTCCTGCCATGAAATAAATTATTAAATCAATGTTTTCATAGTTCTGTATAAATGTTACTTCTCTCAAAATAACGTTCAAATTGTATGGATCTCGTTAACTTTTTTTTTTTTTTTTAACAAC
>NC_045163.1:21861097-21958597 GCF_900700415.2 Clupea harengus | reverse complement strand
CCCGTGCGCGATTGGGACGAGGTCATTCAGGTCTACTGAGAACTGAGAACTTTCTATTGCTGGCGATAGACGTGGTCCAAAACACTCTGAGCATCATGGCTGCTAATGTAATGATGGACACTACATGTCTGCGCAGGAGTCTCCGCGTGTATGAACTGTTACTCTAATCTGTGTATTGAAGCCATGACCGGGTCGGCATCATTTCAAACAGCGAGGTTCAAATGCCTGGAAAGAAAACAATGATACACCTGCTATTCACACCACTTCCCTTAGTAGTACCTCAAACAGGAGTGGAAGAACCAAGAACTGCACTAAGGTTCCTACCTGTGTAATACTTGTTTGTGTCAATACCACATAACTGGAATTTTGTTTGGTCTGCCTGTAGTAGACAGGGCAAGGTAATTTTCAGACTGCATAAGCTTCCTACACAGGCATAACAGTAATAGAGGCAGAAAGATGGCAAGATGCTTGTAATTGTAAATTTAAATAATAAGTAAAAGCTGTTGGTTTCAAAATAACCTTCATTTTTTTTTTCTGTATATGTGTCCATTAAGTATATAAGTCTGAACACTGTAGTCGTGTCATTTTTAAATATGGCTGATGTAATGTTTAAACAAATGTATGATAAGAGAACAATGTGAAATAATGAAGAATTGTAACATTCGGTGGATTTTGTGAGCCAGGTAGCACAGCTGGATGTGAGAGTCCCAGCACAGCACAGACTGGGCCATTAGCAACATGGGGTCAAGGTGTCATCTGAAGAGGCCCTTAAGAGTCCTTGTTATGTTCAAAAATGAAATGCAGTTAACAGCTAAGCTTAATGTTAAACTTAACAACTTGATTCTCTGTTACTCTGTTGTCATTTTTAGTTTGTTATGAGGGCAGTATATAATATGAGATAAGGGTTGTATTTAATACTTTCTAATTGAAGTTTCTGTAAAGTTATGTTTTTGGTAAGGATGGTCGTCCTCCATCATATGCACTAACAGCGACTTCAGTGAGTGTGGTGCAGTTGCATGCTAACTCCTTTCATTTGTTTGGTTTTATCATGGGTGCACACTTCTGTGCATTATGTATTTTATCATTCCTTTTGACTGAAATTTGAACTGAACCACCTCAGACTCCTGAGTAAAGTATTCATACTGTTATTAAGAAACCCATATTCTGACCACTAAAGCACTGAAAAGAAACTAAAGCGTCTCATAATAAGAGAATAGCCTGCCTTTGTTTGCATGTTGTGTAGTTCTGTTCACTTTTTGCCACACCCTGCTTCACAAACGTTCAGAAATCCTATCCGCAGTCTCAGGTGCTATTACATTTAGTGACTGATGTGGAATGGGAGGTCACTGTTGTGGGTGCCAGCCAAAAGGAAAGTTTACATTAAAACTATCTGGTAATGTGTGTCTTATGTATCTCAAAGGAACAGCTGATAGCTGTTTGAAATACCAAAAGCGCACACATTTGCATAATGCCATGTTTGACTAATCTCATCTTTCGCCATTTGCTGTAAGTAATAATGTGTGTTGGGATTTTTGTAAATTTCATTTTCCAATGTCAGAAATTAGTACTCAATAAATATGACTACAAGGAAATATAAACAAGTGCTCTAATATTTGATAAAGATTTCAGTTATAATTTAAGAGACTTTCCTTAATCTTTATCCCACCAAACAATATGTTTATTTACCAACAGATAAATAATGAATAAGAACCTTCTCACATTCTTTTTATTGTATTACCGGTGTAGCTTTGTAACCAGAGAATATTGTAGATCAATTATTTGGGTTCGGTGATTGCCTGGTCAAAGTCCAGAGGTAGAGTATGTTTGTGCAAGGGCACTCACAGATTACCTGTTGCTTACTGCGCCAAATGAGCATAAAGGTTATATGAAGGGTTTGTTGTCTGAACTCAAAAGCTGAAGCTCCGTTCAAAACGTGCCTTGACAAGTGAAAGAGAGTGCTGCTTTTACAGTTGATAATAAAGCCCTCGTCCTCTTCTTGTCTCAGCCACAGCTGACAGTCTCAAAAGTTCCTCCAAGTTTTTATTTTCGTTTGCAGTTTGCAGCATTTACCGTTCCTAGCATCCCTGGTCTTATTTTAAAGCCACTTGGAGCGAGTTTATTGAATGAGGGGAAATGGTAGTTGGCTGATGTACAATTGAAAATAAAAAAACCCTTATGCAATATTCCAGCTCACTGGTTGGCTGCTCCACATAAATTCCACCCCAGATCACATGTGCTATGACTGACTGGAGCCTAGCTCCGTTTCTCGACCACTTTCCCAGTTGTCACGGCTGCCAGTCAACCACTATGTATGTGCTGCCGGTGCTGCTTTCGCTGCTGTGTCTAACCGCATGTGGCTATGGGGGAAAGGTCTTGGTCTGGCCCTGCGAGTTCAGCCACTGGCTCAACATGAAAACCATCCTGGATGACCTCGTGGACAGAGGTCACACAGTCACCATCATCACTCACACCGCCACGCCATCCGTCGCAACCAAGTCCTCCAAGTTCAACTTTGAGATTTTGCCGGTTCCGTTCACTCAAGAGGACCTCAACAAACATTTCGATGAGATGCTGAGATACTGGATGTATGACATAGCGGAAGACAGCTTCCTAGGGGCATCACTGAAGATCAAGGAGATGCTTGACAAAGGCGCAGAGAAAAACAAAGTGGTGTGCAGGGCCTTGTTCTCGAATAAGGGCCTGATGGAGAAGTTGAAGCAGGAGCACTATGAGGTTATGCTCCTTGACCCCATGTGGATGTGCGGTGACCTACTGGCTCAGACACTGGATGTGCCCTTCATACTAACACTACGCTTCAGCTTTGGCAGTGCTATGGAGAGACAGTGTGGGCAGCTACCCACTCCCCCCTCTTATGTGCCAGGGATTGGTTTTCAGTATACAGACCAGATGGATTTTGCACAAAGGCTGAAAAATGTTCTGTTCTATCTATCTCAAGATATTTTGATCCATAGTCTGATGAAGATTAACTGGGACCCATTTTATACTGAACTGGCAGGTGAGTTCCAGAACATAGACAATGCACAACACAATGTAAAGACTTTAAAGACAAAATGTCAAAATGTTGGATATCTGAAATATGACCATGTCTGCACCATGTGACTGCTACTGAGACATAGCTTTTCTCTCATATGATCCCTCATGACCCAGTGCATGAAACAGGAAAAACATACCTTTGACCACAGATGCCCTTCTACCAGACTATGACCACGCCTCGTTCTGCATTGCCCTACATTAACCTCAATACTAGTATTTACAAATGAGACAGTTGGACAGAAGAGTTGCTTTAAGCTGTGGCTTTGGACTAAATCACCATTGTCAATTCGCCTAATTTGCCGATTAAGATCAGCAAACGCGCAATGATTTCTTCTATCACAACACTTCTGCTTATAGTTCCACTTTGCGTTGAAGGTGGTAAAGTTTTGATTTTACCTGGGGAGTATAGCCATTGGCATAACATGCGAATGATTGTGGAAGAGCTTGCGGAACGGAACCACAGTGTTACGGTGTTAGTCAACTCAGCCTCGCCCTCTGTGAAATCATTTCAGGACGATCGTGTAAACTTCCAGGTTTTCCAGGTTCCTCTGGAGAAGCACGAGGTGAACGCTATGTGGAATGAATTCATTGATCTGTGGATGTATCAGTCTAGGAAGTTGTCTAAATTACAGATGTTTTTTAAAACGATAGCCGTGATGGACCGCATGACTTCTCACAACTTCATAATGTGTGATGGCATACTACGTAACGAGGCGCTGATGGAGACACTGAGAGGACTGAAGTTCGAGGTGATCCTGTCTGACCCTATGATGCCCTGTGGCGACGTCTTGGCAGACATACTAGAGCTACCGTTCGTTCTGTCTCTGAGGCTCACCTTTGGCTATGTATTTGAGAGGGAGTGTGGCCAATTGCCTACACCCCCGTCGTATGTACCTGCTGTGCCTGCGCAGTTCACAGACCACATGGACTTTGTGGAAAGGTTGCAGAATTTTTTGATGTACTCTTTCCATAAACCCTTGTTTTATCTACACACCAAGCTGACAATAAATAACTATCTAAGTGAAATCAGAGGTAAGGGCCATAGGGAAGATATTTTCACTAGTCTTTCTTTATGAATGATTCCATGTTCCATGTACTTGATTTCTTTCTCAGTCTGTAAAATTAAACTTGTTCCTGATTTCACTGCGCTAGGTTTGTTTACCCCCAAATGTATCTGGCAATCTGTTATTTTGTGCTAATTTCATACGGAATACTGCTGTTGCCTTAGTCTACCTGGATTATTCTATTCTATATTATTCTATTCTGCCTATTTCAATCATGATTGCTGTATTGATTTTTTTAAAATAAATGTCAGAGATATCCCATTTTTCCTCAGCTAAACAAACAGAATTATGTGATGTCCTTTTCTCAGGTAAACCAACAGAATTATGTGATGTCCTTAGTAAAGCTGACATTTGGTTGATCCGAACCTATTGGGATTTCGAGTACCCCAGACCTCTTCTCCCCAATTTCAAATTTGTTGGAGGCCTTCACTGCAAACCTGCAAAGCCTCTTCCTGAGGTGAGATAAAATCCTATTCTCAAAATGTGATGTGTTGATTTTTATTGTTGGAAAATCATGTTCAATGAAAGCCCTTCAAAAAGTGAGGCTATAAAACAGATTTATAAAATGAACACTTGTGTTGCATTATGGGACAATATGCACTGTGCCTCTATGTTGGATTGTGCAGCTCCTTTGAAGCCTTTATGAAGTGTTTGGTGTGGTTGTTTTTTTTATGTATGCTTTTGTAGGACATGGAGGAATTTGTACAAAATTCTGGGGATGACGGTATTGTGGTGTTCTCACTGGGATCCATGATTAAGAACCTCACCATGGAGAGAGCAAATACAATAGCTTCTGCACTTGGACAAATACCTCAAAAGGTTAATGGATGTTGAATGTATTTTTTAATGCACCGTTCACATTTTACTTTCCACCATAGGACTGTGTAACTCAGTAACTTAACATATTCAAATTGGCTTCATGCTGTCTTTTGAATATCCTGTGTTGTGATTTTATGGCACCATAGTTACTAATCTTTCGTATCTGATATAATGATATTAATGAATGATATAATACACCATGTGGAGTAATGTTTCTTGCTCCTTCCTTAGGTAATATGGAGGTACAGTGGTGTCAAACCAGAGACACTGGCCCCCAATACAAGACTTTATGACTGGCTTCCCCAAAATGACCTTCTAGGTGAACTCTTAGTTAACACTTCCTATTATGACGAGAAATTGTGTTAATGCAAGAATGTTGTGCTAAACTCTGTGACGTTATACTACAAAGGCCATCCCAAGACCAAAGCCTTCATCACCCATGGCGGCACAAACGGGCTCTATGAGGCCATCTACCACGGAGTGCCCATGGTGGGCATCCCTCTGTTCGCCGACCAGCCTGATAATCTGAGCCACATGAAGACCAAAGGGGCAGCTGTCAGTCTGGATTTCAACAAGATGGAGAGTAAAGATCTGGTGGAGGCCCTCAACACAGTGATTAACGACCCATCGTAAGTCATTCTCTTCTTGTGGTTGGTTTATGTTGCTTATCTGATTGACTTTAAGTAAATAAGTCAAATCACTGTTGGCAATTCATTGTTGCTAAGTCATGTAGGAAAACATAATTCAGCTGAACATGGTTGGCACTCAAATTTATATCCCTATCGCTAAACATTGACCACAAAATGGTCTTGAAAGCATTGCAGTTGGCTGCAGTCCAAAGCATGTACCTGATAACTATGAGTTGGAGTTCAAGTAATCTTGCTTAAATTGATGCTAGATTAACAGTAGTCTGTATGTTTTACATAATTATGATGAATACATATGAAGGAGTGCTATAGTAGGTCAGGGTTTCACAGGCTGTGCAGCATGACTGCATTGCTTTAGATGCGTGATTTAGCTACACTGCCTGTCTGTCTGGCATGAACCTACAGTTATTTGATTTTGAGCACTGGGTGGAGATTACTTAATCTGCTTTTGCAGTTTATACCAAGTACCGAGTATTGAGGTTGTGGCATCATTCAATTGTGCTGATGCACACCTGCCGACTGACTCCAGTCATTCTGTTCCACACCAGATACAAGGAGAGCATCATGAGGCTCTCCAGGATTCACCACGACCAGCCCATGAAACCGCTGGACGAGGCCGTGTTCTGGATTGAGTTTGTCATGCGCAATAAAGGAGCTAAGCATCTGCGCGTACAGGCCCACAACCTCAGCTGGTACCAGTACCACTGTCTGGATGTCTTTACATTTCTGCTTGCCATAGTGGGACTGGTCATTTTTATTGTGGTAAAATCTTGTTGCTTCTGCTTCCGGAAGTGCTTTGGGAAAAGCCTCTCCAAAAAGAAAACGCAGTGAGGTTTTAAAATGCAAAATTTGCTAATTTGTTGCTAAAATGTTGATTTTTTTTTATCGCAGAAAAATATGCACTGTATGTAAATACCTCTGTGTTGGATTGTATCCAACAGTCTTTAATACAAATTATACAGATAAAGGGGGTGGAAGAAACTGTATTTGTATGTGATCAATTCTTAATTTTAAGATTATGGACATTTTTAGTTCATATACTTGTATGAAAATAGATGTTTGTAGTGCTCTTTATGGAAGCTTCTACAAGCCTGTTGATGAATGTGTTGAATAAGACATTGACCGATAGCCAGTTGCCAGTGAATGATAGCTGAATTACATTTGTACACACAATCAGGTCTCTATTGCCCGTAGCTTGATTGTTCTCTCCCTTGTACGTCGCTTTGGATAAAAGCTTCTGCTAAATGACTAAATGTAAATGTAAATCATGTGATACAAATATGTGCCTTTGAAAAAATAGAATATACTTGAAAATAAACTTGTGTGTGTATTTCGAGTGCTACGTCTTGTCTGTTGTGTGCAACATAACAGAGATGACAGCAACAACGTGTCTCCATCCTCTCGTGGGGACCATTCTCTGAGATGTCTGTCTCTGATGAGACAGAGATAATCAAATGAGTGAGTGAAGCCAATCCTGCTGAGTCACACACCCTCTGCACGGGAGAGGAGTTCCCCGCTGAAAGGGATGAGTCAGCAGTTCACAAATGTTCAGAAATCCTATCCGCAGTCTCAGGTGCTATTACATTTAGTGACTGGTGTGGAATGGGAGGTCACTGTTGTGGGTGCCAACCAAAAGGAAAGTTTACATTCAAACTATTTGGGAATGTGTGTCTTATGTATATCAAAGGAACAGCTGATAGCGGTTTGAAATACCAAAAGCGCACACATTTGCATAATGCCATGTTTGACTAATGTCATCTTTCGCCATTTGCTGCAAGTAATAACAGTAGGTAGGGGTGTTGGGATTTTTGTAACTTCTATTTTCCAATGACAGAAAATACTACTCAATAAATATGACTGAAAAGGAAATATAAATAAGTGCTTTAATATTTAACAAAGATTTCAGTTATAATTTAAGAGACTTTTTTTTTATCCCACCAAACAATTTGTTTATTTACCAACAGATAAATAATAAATAAGAACCTTGTCGCATTATTTTTATTGTACTACAGGTGTAGCTTTGTAACCAGAAAATATTGTTGATCAATTCTTTGGGTTCAGTGATTGCCTGGTCAAAGTCCAGAGGTAGAGTATGTTTGTGCAAGGGCACTCACAGATTACCTATCAAAGGAATCATAAGAAACCTGTGTTGCTTACTGTGCCAAATGAGCATAAAGGGTATATGAAGGATTTGTTGTCTGAACTAACAAGCCGAAGCTTCGTTCAAAACGTGCCTTGACAAGCGAGAGTGTGCTGCTTTTTCAGTTGATAATAAAGCCCTCGTCCCCTTCTTGTCTCAGCCAGAGCTGACAGTCTCAAAAGTTCTTCCAAGATTTTATTTTGGTTTGCAGTTTGCAGCATTTACCGTTCCTAGCATCCCTGGTCTAATTTAAAAGCCCCTGGGAGAGAGTTTGTTGAATGAGAGGAAATGGGAGTTGACTGCTGCACAGTTGATAGCTGAACCTTCCCTTGTGAAGTTGCATAATTCTGGGACTGCCACATAAAAAAAAAAACCCTTGCGCAATATTCCACCTCCCTGGTTGGCTGCTCCACATTCCACATTCCACCCCAGATCACATGTGCTATGACTGACTGGAGCCTAGCTCTGTTTCTTGACCACCTTCCCAGTCGTCACGGCTGCCAGTCAACCACTATGCATGTGCTGCCGGTGCTGCTTTCGCTGCTGTGTCTAACCGCATGTGGCGATGGAGGAAAGGTCCTGGTTTGGCCCGGCGAGTTCAGCCACTGGCTCAACATGAAAACCATCCTGGATGGCCTTGTGGACAGAGGTCACACAGTCACCATCATCACTCACACCGCCACGCCATCCGTCGCAACCAATTCCTCCAAGTTCAACTTTGAGATTTTGCCGGTTCCGTTCACTCAAGAGGACCTCAACAAACATTTCGATGAGGTGCTGAGATACTGGATGTATGACATGGCTGAGGACAGCTTCCTGGGGGCAGCGATGAAGATCAAGGAGATAGTTGACACAGGCGCAGAGCAAAACAAAGTAGTGTGCAGGGCCTTGTTCTCGAATAAGGGCCTGATGGAGAAGTTGAAGCAGGAGCACTATGAGGTTATGCTCATTGACCCCATGTGGATGTGCGGTGACCTACTGGCTCAGACACTGGATGTGCCCTTCATACTAACACTACGCTTCACCTTTGGCAATGCCATGGAGAGACAGTGTGGGCAGCTACCCACTCCCCCCTCTTATGTGCCAGGGATTGGTTTTGAGTATACAGACCAGATGGATTTTGCACAAAGGCTGAAAAATTTTCTGTTCTATCTATCTCAAGATATTTTGCTCCATGTTATGGTGAAGATTAAGTGGGACCCATTTTATACTGAACTGGCAGGTGAGTTCCAGAACATAGACAATGCACAACACAATGTAAAGACTTTAAAGACAAAATTACATTTCTCTCATATCTCTCATGACCCGCTGCACAAAACAGGAAAAACATACCTTTGGCCACACATGCCCTTCTACCAGACATTGGCCACGCCTCGTTCCGCATAGCCCTACATTAACCTCAATACTGGTATTTACAAATGAGACAGTTTGACAGAAGTGTGAATGGAAGAGTTGCTTTAAGCTGTGGCTTTGGACCAAACCACCATTGTCAATTCGCCTAATTCGCCAATTAAGACCAGCAAACCCGCATAACTGCGCAATGATTTATTCTATCGCAACACTTCTTCGTTCTTATAGTTCCACTTTGCGTTGAAAGTGGTAAAGTTTTGATTTTACCCGGGGAGTATAGTCATTGGCATAACATGCGAATGCTTGTGGAAGATCTTGTGGAACGGAACCACAGTGTTACGGTTTTAATCAACTCAGCCTCGCCCTCTGTGAAATCATTTCAGGGCGATCGTGTAAACTTCCAGGTTTTCCAGGCTCCTCTTGAGAAGCACGGGGTAAACGCTAAGTGGAATGAATTCATTGATCTGTGGATGTACCAGTCTAGGAAGTTGTCTAAATTACAGATGTTTTTTAAAACGATAGCCGTGATGGACTGCATCATTTCTCACAACTACATAATGTGTGATGGCATACTACGTAACGCGGCGCTGATGGAGACACTGAGAGGACTGAAGTTTGAGGTGATCTTGTCTGACCCTATGATGCCCTATAGCGACGTCTTGGCAGACATACTAGAGCTACCATTCGTTCTGTCTCTGAGGCTCTCCTTTGGCTATGTATTTGAGAGGGAGTGTGGCCAATTGCCCACACCCCCGTCGTATGTACCTGTCGTGCCTGCGCAGTTCACAGACCACATGGACTTTGTGGAAAGGTTGCAGAACTTTTTGATGTACTCAAGTGAAATCAGAGTTAAGGTCCATAAGGAAGATATTTATTCTTTCTTTATGAATGATTCCATGCATGTACTTGCTTTCTTTCTCAGTCTGTAAAATTCACTTGTTCTTGATTTTACTGTGTTTGTTTACCCCAAAATGTATTTGGTAATCTGTTATTTTGTGCTCATTTCATACGGAATACTGCTGTTGCCATTGGTTTCTTGGAATATTCTATTCTACATTATTCTATTCTGACTATTACAATCATGATTGCTGTATTGATTTTTTTAAATAAATGTCAGAGATATCCATTTTTCCTCAGCTAAACCAACAGAATTATGTGATGTCCTTTTCTCAGGTAAACCAACAGAATTATGTGATGTCCTTAGTAAAGCTGACATTTGGTTGATCCGAACCTATTGGGATTTCGAGTACCCCAGACCTCTTCTCCCCAATTTCAAATTCGTTGGAGGCCTTCACTGCAAACCTGCAAAGCCTCTTCCTGAGGTGAGATCAAATCCTATTCTCAGGATGTGAAGTGTTAATTTTTTTGGTGTTGTAAAATCAATGAAGTCCCTTCAAGAAGTGGGGCTATAAAACAGATTTTCTAAAATGAACACTAAAATGAAAATATGCACTGTGCCTCTATGTTGGATTGTGCATCTCCTTTGAAGCCTTTATGAAGTGTTTGGTGTGGTTGTTTTTTTATGTTTGCTTCTGTAGGACATGGAGGAATTTGTACAAAGTTCTGGGGATGACGGTATTGTGGTGTTCTCACTGGGATCCATGATTAAGAACCTCACCATGGAGAGAGCAAATACAATAGCTTCTGCACTTGGACAAATACCTCAAAAGGTTAATGGATGTTGAATGTATTTTTTATGCACCGTTCACATTTTACTTTCCACCATAGGACTGTGTAACTCAGTTAACTTAACATATTCAAATTGGCTTCATGCTGTCTTTTGAATATCCTGTGTTGTGATTTTGTGGCACCATAGTTATTAATCTCTAAAATCTGATATAATGATATGAATGAATGATATAATACACCATGTGGAGTCGCTGACTTTTGTAATGTCTCTTGCTCCTTCCTAGGTGGTATGGAGGTACAGTGGTGTCAAACCAGAGACACTGGCCCCCAATACAAGACTTTATGACTGGCTTCCCCAAAATGACCTTCTAGGTGAACTCTTAGTTAACACTTCCTATTATGACGAGAAATTGTGTTAATGCAAGAATGTTGTGCTAAACTCTCCACTGTGACGTTATACTACAAAGGCCATCCCAAGACCAAAGCCTTCATCACCCATGGCGGCACAAACGGGCTCTATGAGGCCATCTACCACGGAGTGCCCATGGTGGGCATCCCTCTGTTCGCCGACCAGCCTGATAATCTGAGCCACATGAAGACCAAAGGGGCAGCTGTCAGTCTGGATTTCAACAAGATGGAGAGTAAAGATCTGGTGGAGGCCCTCAACACAGTGATTAACGACCCATCGTAAGTCATTCTCTTCTTGTGGTTGGTTTATGTTGCTTATCTGATTGACTTTAAGTAAATAAGTCAAATCACTGTTGGCAATTCATTGTTGCTAAGTCATGTAGGAAAACATAATTCAGCTGAACATGGTTGGCACTCAAATTTATATCCCTATCGCTAAACATTGACCACAAAATGGTCTTGAAAGCATTGCAGTTGGCTGCAGTCCAAAGCATGTACCTGATAACTATGAGTTGGAGTTCAAGTAATCTTGCTTAAATTGATGCTAGATTAACAGTAGTCTGTATGTTTTACATAATTATGATGAATACATATGAAGGAGTGCTATAGTAGGTCAGGGTTTCACAGGCTGTGCAGCATGACTGCATTGCTTTAGATGCGTGATTTAGCTACACTGCCTGTCTGTCTGGCATGAACCTACAGTTATTTGATTTTGAGCACTGGGTGGAGATTACTTAATCTGCTTTTGCAGTTTATACCAAGTACCGAGTATTGAGGTTGTGGCATCATTCAATTGTGCTGATGCACACCTGCCGACTGACTCCAGTCATTCTGTTCCACACCAGATACAAGGAGAGCATCATGAGGCTCTCCAGGATTCACCACGACCAGCCCATGAAACCGCTGGACGAGGCCGTGTTCTGGATTGAGTTTGTCATGCGCAATAAAGGAGCTAAGCATCTGCGCGTACAGGCCCACAACCTCAGCTGGTACCAGTACCACTGTCTGGATGTCTTTACATTTCTGCTTGCCATAGTGGGACTGGTCATTTTTATTGTGGTAAAATCGTGTTGCTTTTGCTTCCGGAAGTGCTTTGGGAAAAGCCTCTCCAAAAAGAAAACGCAGTGAGGTTTTAAAATGCAAAATTTGCTAATTTGTTGCTAAAATGTTGATTTTTTTTTATCGCAGAAAAATATGCACTGTATGTAAATACCTCTGTGTTGGATTGTATCCAACAGTCTTTAATACAAATTATACAGATAAAGGGGGTGGAAGAAACTGTATTTGTATGTGATCAATTCTTAATTTTAAGATTATGGACATTTTTAGTTCATATACTTGTATGAAAATAGATGTTTGTAGTGCTCTTCATGGAAGCTTCTACAAGCCTGTTGATGAATGTGTTGAATAAGACATTGACCGATAGCCAGTTGCCAGTGAATGATAGCTGAATTACATTTGTACACACAATCAGGTCTCTATTGCCCGTAGCTTGATTGTTCTCTCCCTTGTACGTCGCTTTGGATAAAAGCTTCTGCTAAATGACTAAATGTAAATGTAAATCATGTGATACAAATATGATGTGCCTTTGAAAAAATAGAATATACTTGAAAATAAACTTGTGTGTGTATTTCGAGTGCTACGTCTTGTCTGTTGTGTGCAACATAACAGAGATGACAGCAACAACGTGTCTCCATCCTCTCGTGGGGACCATTCTCTGAGATGTCTGTCTCTGATGAGACAGAGATAATCAAATGAGTGAGTGAAGCCAATCCTGCTGAGTCACACACCCTCTGCACGGGAGAGGAGTTCCCCGCTGAAAGGGATGAGTCAGCAGTTCACAAATGTTCAGAAATCCTATCCGCAGTCTCAGGTGCTATTACATTTAGTGACTGGTGTGGAATGGGAGGTCACTGTTGTGGGTGCCAACCAAAAGGAAAGTTTACATTCAAACTATTTGGGAATGTGTGTCTTATGTATATCAAAGGAACAGCTGATAGCGGTTTGAAATACCAAAAGCGCACACATTTGCATAATGCCATGTTTGACTAATGTCATCTTTCGCCATTTGCTGCAAGTAATAACAGTAGGTAGGGGTGTTGGGATTTTTGTAACTTCTATTTTCCAATGACAGAAAATACTACTCAATAAATATGACTGAAAAGGAAATATAAATAAGTGCTTTAATATTTAACAAAGATTTCAGTTATAATTTAAGAGACTTTTTTTTTATCCCACCAAACAATTTGTTTATTTACCAACAGATAAATAATAAATAAGAACCTTGTCGCATTATTTTTATTGTACTACAGGTGTAGCTTTGTAACCAGAAAATATTGTTGATCAATTCTTTGGGTTCAGTGATTGCCTGGTCAAAGTCCAAAGGTAGAGTATGTTTGTGCAAGGGCACTCACAGATTACCTATCAAAGGAATCATAAGAAACCTGTGTTGCTTACTGTGCCAAATGAGCATAAAGGGTATATGAAGGATTTGTTGTCTGAACTAACAAGCCGAAGCTTCGTTCAAAACGTGCCTTGACAAGCGAGAGTGTGCTGCTTTTTCAGTTGATAATAAAGCCCTCGTCCACTTCTTGTCTCAGCCAGAGCTGACAGTCTCAAAAGTTCTTCCAAGATTTTATTTTGGTTTGCAGTTTGCAGCATTTACCGTTCCTAGCATCCCTGGTCTAATTTAAAAGCCCCTGGGAGAGAGTTTGTTGAATGAGAGGAAATGGGAGTTGACTGCTGCACAGTTGATAGCTGAACCTTCCCTTGTGAAGTTGCATAATTCTGGGACTGCCACATAAAAGAAAAAAAACCTTGCGCAATATTCCACCTCCCTGGTTGGCTGCTCCACTTCCACATTCCACCCCAGATCACATGTGCTATGACTGACTGGAGCCTAGCTCTGTTTCTTGACCACCTTCCCAGTCGTCACGGCTGCCAGTCAACCACTATGCATGTGCTGCCGGTGCTGCTTTCGCTGCTGTGTCTAACCGCATGTGGCGATGGAGGAAAGGTCCTGGTCTGGCCAGGCGAGTTCAGCCACTGGCTTAACATGAAAACCATCCTGGATGGCCTCGTGGACAGAGGTCACACAGTCACCATCATCACTCACACCGCCACGCCATCCGTCGCAACCAATTCCTCCAAGTTCAACTTTGAGATTTTGCCGGTTCCGTTCACTCAAGAGGACCTCAACAAACATTTCGATGAGGTGCTGAGATACTGGATGTATGACATGGCTGAGGACAGCTTCCTGGGGGCAGCGATGAAGATCAAGGAGATAGTTGACACAGGCGCAGAGCAAAACAAAGTAGTGTGCAGGGCCTTGTTCTCGAATAAGGGCCTGATGGAGAAGTTGAAGCAGGAGCACTATGAGGTTATGCTCATTGACCCCATGTGGATGTGCGGTGACCTACTGGCTCAGACTCTGGATGTGCCCTTCATACTAACACTACGCTTCACCTTTGGCAATGCCATGGAGAGACAGTGTGGGCAGCTACCCACTCCCCCCTCTTATGTGCCAGGGATTGGTTTTGAGTATACAGACCAGATGGATTTTGCACAAAGGCTGAAAAATTTTCTGTTCTATCTATCTCAAGATATTTTGCTCCATGTTATGGTGAAGATTAAGTGGGACCCATTTTATACTGAACTGGCAGGTGAGTTCCAGAACATAGACAATGCACAACACAATGTAAAGACTTTAAAGACAAAATTACATTTCTCTCATATCTCTCATGACCCGCTACACAAAACAGGAAAAACATACCTTTGGCCACACATGCCCTTCTACCAGACATTGGCCACGCCTCGTTCCGCATAGCCCTACATTAACCTCAATACTGGTATTTACAAATGAGACAGTTTGACAGAAGTGTGAATGGAAGAGTTGCTTTAAGCTGTGGCTTTGGACCAAACCACCATTGTCAATTCGCCTAATTCGCCAATTAAGACCAGCAAACCCGCATAACTGCGCAATGATTTATTCTATCGCAACACTTCTTCGTTCTTATAGTTCCACTTTGCGTTGAAAGTGGTAAAGTTTTGATTTTACCCGGGGAGTATAGTCATTGGCATAACATGCGAATGCTTGTGGAAGATCTTGTGGAACGGAACCACAGTGTTACGGTTTTAATCAACTCAGCCTCGCCCTCTGTGAAATCATTTCAGGGCGATCGTGTAAACTTCCAGGTTTTCCAGGCTCCTCTTGAGAAGCACGGGGTAAACGCTAAGTGGAATGAATTCATTGATCTGTGGATGTACCAGTCTAGGAAGTTGTCTAAATTACAGATGTTTTTTAAAACGATAGCCGTGATGGACCGCATCATTTCTCACAACTACATAATGTGTGATGGCATACTACGTAACGCGGCGCTGATGGAGACACTGAGAGGACTGAAGTTTGAGGTGATCTTGTCTGACCCTATGATGCCCTATAGCGACGTCTTGGCAGACATACTAGAGCTACCATTCGTTCTGTCTCTGAGGCTCTCCTTTGGCTATGTATTTGAGAGGGAGTGTGGCCAATTGCCCACACCCCCGTCGTATGTACCTGTCGTGCTTGCGCAGTTCACAGACCACATGGACTGTGTGGAAAGGTTGCAGAACTTTTTGATGTACTCAAGTGAAATCAGAGTTAAGGTCCATAAGGAAGATATTTATTCTTTCTTTATGAATGATTCCATGCATGTACTTGCTTTCTTTCTCAGTCTGTAAAATTCACTTGTTCTTGATTTTACTGTGTTTGTTTACCCCAAAATGTATTTGGTAATCTGTTATTTTCTGCTCATTTCATACGGAATACTGCTGTTGCCATTGTCTTCTTGGAATATTCTATTTTATATTATTCTATTCTGACTATTTCAATCATGATTGCTGTATTGATTTTTTTAAATAAATGTCAGAGATATCCCATTTTTCCTCAGCTAAACCAACAGAATTATGTGATGTCCTTTTCTCAGGTAAACCAACAGAATTATGTGATGTCCTTTTCTCAGGTAAACCAACAGAATTATGTGATGTCCTTAGTAAAGCTGACATTTGGTTGATCCGAACCTATTGGGATTTCGAGTACCCCAGACCTCTTCTCCCCAATTTCAAATTTGTTGGAGGCCTTCACTGCAAACCTGCAAAGCCTCTTCCTGAGGTGAGATAAAATCCTATTCTCAAAATGTGATGTGTTGATTTTTATTGTTGGAAAATCATGTTCAATGAAAGCCCTTCAAAAAGTGAGGCTATAAAACAGATTTATAAAATGAACACTTGTGTTGCATTATGGGACAATATGCACTGTGCCTCTATGTTGGATTGTGTAGCTCCTTTGAAGCCTTTATGAAGTGTTTGGTGTGGTTGTTTTTTTTATGTATGCTTTTGTAGGACATGGAGGAATTTGTACAAAATTCTGGGGATGACGGTATTGTGGTGTTCTCACTGGGATCCATGATTAAGAACCTCACCATGGAGAGAGCAAATACAATAGCTTCTGCACTTGGACAAATACCTCAAAAGGTTAATGGATGTTGAATGTATTTTTTAATGCACCGTTCACATTTTACTTTCCACCATAGGACTGTGTAACTCAGTAACTTAACATATTCAAATTGGCTTCATGCTGTCTTTTGAATATCCTGTGTTGTGATTTTATGGCACCATAGTTACTAATCTTTCAAATCTGATATAATGATATTAATGAATGATATAATACACCATGTGGAGTAATGTTTCTTGCTCCTTCCTTAGGTAATATGGAGGTACAGTGGTGTCAAACCAGAGACACTGGCCCCCAATACAAGACTTTATGACTGGCTTCCCCAAAATGACCTTCTAGGTGAACTCTTAGTTAACACTGCCTATTATGACGAGAAATTGTGTTAATGCGAGAATGTTGTGCTAAACTCTCCACTGTGACGTTATACTACAAAGGCCATCCCAAGACCAAAGCCTTCATCACCCATGGCGGCACAAACGGGCTCTATGAGGCCATCTACCACGGAGTGCCCATGGTGGGCATCCCTCTGTTCGCCGACCAGCCTGATAATCTGAACCACATGAAGACCAAAGGGGCAGCTGTCAGTCTGGATTTCAGCAAGATGGAGAGTAAAGATCTGGTGGAGGCCCTCAACACAGTGATTAATGACCCATCGTAAGTCATTCTCTTCTTGTAGTTGGTTTATGTTGCTTATCTGATTGACTTTAGGTAAATAAGACAAATCATGTATTCACTGTTGGAAATTCACTGTTGCTTAGTCATGTAGGACAAATGTATTCAGCTGAACATTGTTCAGTAGAAATGATATGTTCAGTAGATATTGTATGTTGTGGTTATAAAGGTTGGAATAGAGGTAGTAGTGGGTTAACAAAAGAACATGGTTGGCACTCAAATTTATATCCCTATCGCTAAACATTGACCACAAATGGTCTAGAAAGCATTGCAGTTGGCTGCAGTCCAAAGCATGTACCTGATAACTATGAGTTGGAGTTCGAGTAATCTTGCTTAAATTGAGGCTAGGTTAACAGTAGTCTGTGTGTTTTACATAATTATGTTGAATAAATGTGAAGGATTGCTATAGTAGGTCAGATAGCTAGCTAGCATGGTTGGGGTCACAGCCTTGAACTTCCCTGGTTTCACAGGCTTTGCAGCATGACTGCATTGCTTTAATGCGTGACTTAGCTACACTGCCTGTCTGTCTGGCATGAACCTACAGTTATTTGATTTTGAGCACTGGGTGGAGATTACTTAATCTGCTTTTGCAGTTTATACCAAGTACCGAGTATTGAGGTTGTGGCATCATTCAATTGTGCTGATGCACACCTGCCGACTGACTCCAGTCATTCTTTTCCACACCAGATACAAGGAGAGCATCATGAGGCTCTCCAGGATTCACCACGACCAGCCCATGAAACCGCTGGACGAGGCCGTGTTCTGGATTGAGTTTGTCATGCGCAATAAAGGAGCTAAGCATCTGCGCGTACAGGCCCACAACCTCAGCTGGTACCAGTACCACTGTCTGGATGTCTTTACATTTCTGCTTGCCATAGTGGGACTGGTCATTTTTATTGTGGTAAAATCTTGTTGCTTCTGCTTCCGGAAGTGCTTTGGGAAAAGCCTCTCCAAAAAGAAAACGCAGTGAGGTTTTAAAATGCAAAATTTGCTAATTTGTTGCTAAAATGTTGATTTTTTTTATCGCTGAAAAATATGCATTGTACGTGAATACCTCTGTGTTGGATTGTATCCAACAGTCTTTAATACAAATTATACAGATAAAGGGGGTGGAAGGAACTGTATTTGTATGTAATCAATTCTTAATTTTAAGATTATAGACATTTTTAGTTGATATACTTGTATGAAAATAGATGTTTGTAGTGCTCTTTATGGAAGCTTCTACAAGCCTGTTGATGAATGTGTTAAATAAGACATTGACCGATAGCCAGTTGCCAATGAGTGATAGCTGAATTACATTTGTACACACAATGATGTGGTACACATATGATGTGCCTTTGAAAAAATGGAATATACTTGAAAAATATACTTTGCTTGCAGTGCCTGAAGCGCTGGATTCAACTGGAGAGTTTGAGAGGTGACAAAACTTAAACATGACCATCAACAACACCAATCATTTGCTTTTTCAATTTGTATACATTTATTTCAGAAAACGGAAATATGGGAAAGGTGCAAGGAAATGCAGCGCAGATATGCATTGAAATGTTAAAACTTTTTGCTGTGAGATATCAAGATGAAGTCAGTGCTACAACAACAGATTACTGAACAAAATATAAAGTACCTGTGCAGAGAACTGTTAATATTAAAGTGGAAAACTTTACTTATTTTGATAAAACATTTTTCTCTGCGTTTTAAATGATGAATGTAAAAACGTTCATATCCCTCTAGAGTCTACATGAAAGACATGAAAGACAATCATAATGGGTTGCTAATCAGCTTCATGTCTCATCATCATAATATATGAGTTAAAAACTTTCTGACTCATTGACCTTTAACTTTGCAAACATCTATATTCAAAATGATTTCTCTTTAATTTTAAAATCCACACTTTCCTACAAACTATAATTTCCAGCTGTTAACTAGAATGGAATAAAATGCTTAAACTAATTCAGTGATAGACTGGACAGTCACAATACACTACCACAAAGACTACAGACAAAACTTTAATCTCAGACATTAAAATGCTTTTAGGCTCTTATGGCTGATGGAAAGAATAAAGGGAGACAAGCGTACTGTAGATTCTCTCATAGTGAATGCTGAAACATCTTGGATCTGGAGTATTCTGGAGTATTCTCACAAAGCCAGCAGTCTCGGTAGCCACTGCAGAGAGAAGAGGTAGAGGCCATTTTATTAGAATGGCAGAATCCAGTTGTAATTCCAGTCACAACTCACAATCACATTATGGTAACCAAGATTCAAACGATATTAATGAATAATAACATAATTGTTTCAGAGGGATCTACAATGTGCCAGCATCTTTGGTATGTCTCCTCTATTGTGAGAGACAGAAGAGCCTATGTTATAGTCCCCTGCGTACATAAAGACTGTATCATACTACTTTAATACTACTACTATATACTTCTGCATACCACTACTGATTTATCACTGTCACACAGATAACATCCTCACCACACCTACTGTCACTGCCAAACTTAAGATGAGGAGGAGAGAGAGAGAGAAATCAAGGAAAAGATCCGATCAGGGCTAGTATGAGGATATACTTACAGTGGTCATCCCTTGGGTCTTCACCTCAGGGCTCTCTGACTGATACAGGTCTGAAGAGAGAGAACAACACAGACCATTATAGGTCAAGAAAAGGTGACGTTTTTTTTTTGGAAATAAGACACACAAACATAGTGTACAGACAGTACCAGGAATATGGTAAAAACACACATAGGGGAAATAAGTAAAAAAAAACTGGCAAGAAAAGACTTTTACATTTACAACTGGTAGTACGCTGTGTCAGGTAAAGAGAGACCATAAGACAATGATCAATAGCAGCCAATAATCCAGTCAGGTCATGAGTGCGGGTGGTTGGGCTGGCTTACCATGAAGTGTTCTCAGCCTGGTGACACAGGACACAAAGCCATGGAAGGGCAGATGAAGCTCTCCAGAGCCAAAGCGTTCCCACAGCACCTTCACAACCTCACTGTCACACTTCATACCTGGGGCCGAGAGAGGAAGAGAGATATAGACTGGTAGGATAGCGGAGTGGTACCAGTGCAGTGAACTGGGTGGACTTAAGCAAATATGTCAGAGCTGATGTGCCTTTTAGCACTGCTCCTATTTCTGGCCTAAACGTAAAAACTACAGACACGCACCTCATCCCAACTTCCTCTGGAACATAAATGAGCACCATCGATTCCTTTCATATGCTGTGACCTATGACCTATGTGTGCATACCTGATGCATTCAGGGCTTCATATGCTGTGACCTATGAACTATGTGTGCATACCTGATGCATTCAGGGCTTCAGCGAGCTCAAAGGGGCTCATAGTTCCAGATGAGTCCTCATCATGTAGGAAAAAGGTTGACTGAGTGAGAGAGGAAAAAGGGAAAGAGCACCAATGACATAAATACCTGAATACATACTGGCGTAAAGATGCCAAGCTACCACGTAGCACATATCACAGAATCTCCAGCATATCTTCCTCACAATAGCAGATAGAAAATATTGGAAAAACAATGGACCACTGACTTGTAGGTTTCGCAGTGATGTCACAAGCTTCAGAGCCTGGGTGCGGTCCAGTCTGGCCCGTCCTCCAGTCTGTAGGTTATTGATAAGGATCAACCATGCATGCACAGATACACAGAAACAGAGACAGAACCAGAGCCAGTGCTAGCCATGTGGGAAGGATACATCTTCTCCCAAAACAAGCTGTCGGCAAGTCTCCAGAGGAAGACGATAGTCCTTCTCCAAAACTACGGGAGAAACGTTACTTTCAGTTGAATTAACCTTCATATCCAGAGTGTTATAACCCAATGTGAGGTTTATACTGTTTGTGAGTTGTTTTGCTCAAAAGCATCTTCAAGAAGGCACAAATGTAAGTGTAAACATGAAACCACTAGATGAGGCTGAAGATCTGTGTATTCATATAGAGGACTGACATGATCACGGTGTCATGACAACATGACAACAACTGGAGGATATTTCTCCCCCTTGTGATCAAACATGATAAGACACTTATCACAGAATCACTCATCAAGATGAATGGCCAAACCTGAGTTCACAAGCCTCTTGAACGCGGCAGCATCCAGTCTGTCATCCTAAAACAGAACAGACCGTCAGATTTTTCTGGTGTGCTTCATTCACCCCAAATGTAATGGGATCAATCAAATGGGACAATCCAATGAAGGCCTGAAAGCTGATCTAAACATGAAAACGACCCTTTAAGGGCTGTACATTTATCATGCTCAGACATGTATGTATGGGTCAAAATAAGCTTCATGGTCACACAATTAACACAATTAAATATGCCACTTTGAGTCCTATTTTAACTGCTGTTTCCATGGTGCGCTTTTTAATGACAGCGGAAGGCAGGGCTTACAGAGGCGTCCTCCTGATCAAACCAGTTATCCACTCTCATTTGGTCCGCAGGCAAAGGTGGGTTTGACATCACGGTCTTTGAAGCAAACACAGAGAGAGAGAGAGAGAGAGAAAGAGAGAGAGAGAGAGAGAGAGAGAGAGAGAGAGAGAAGGACAGAGAGAAGGAGAGAGAGAGGGACACAGAGAGAGACAGAGAGAGAGGGACACAGAGAGAGAGAGTGTAAGTAAAACGGTACATGATAACTAAATGTAATTGCATTTGTATTAGTATTGAAAATAATATACGTAAGGCACAGACAACAGTGCTTCATGATGACAGATACACTCACCGTGAGGATGTCAGTGGAGCAGGTGAACTCTTCATGTCTGTAACACAGGAGGCAAATAACTCTTTGGAATTGATGTTTAAAGGCACAGTTTGCGATTCTAATCCCATACACTTTTTGTGAAATTCAGCTAATTGTTCCTCACATTTCTCTAGCTGTTTGTTCAGTCGGGGGCGTAGGAAATTGGTGCAGGTGGGGGGATGGGGGGACGGCAGATGGGGGGGATAGCGGTTGGGGGGATGGGGGGTGGTCACGACCCTACTAATATTGGCAGACCCCCCCACCTCAGCCCAAAACAAATAAATCCATAACGCATGCATACAAGCAACCTAAATGTGGTAAATCTAGTTTGCTCTTCTTTTTCTTTGGCAAAACGAGTTTCTTTTAATGTCTA
The DNA here is from genome assembly GCF_900700415.2 of Clupea harengus. Classification (NCBI taxonomy): domain Eukaryota; kingdom Metazoa; phylum Chordata; class Actinopteri; order Clupeiformes; family Clupeidae; genus Clupea; species Clupea harengus. Next base: position 21,936,216 of record NC_045163.1, on the reverse strand, counting down.
TGATTCCTGAGCAGAACAGTTTGACAGCTTTTGAAATTAGAATAATTTTGTTACAAGCACGATCTTGTTGCAAAGCTGCAACTCGGCAGACAGGTAGGTTTTAGGTCCACATTATCTCATCGAGATTGGCTTGATTGGCTATCTCTTTCCCACTCACCCCAGTGTGTTGCCGGTCTTGGCGTAGATGCGGAGGAAGAAGTCCCCGGGGATGTTGGGTCTGTAGGTGGAGGGCACGATGACGTAGATCCCCGGCTCCAGCAGCACCTTCCCATACACCCCCCGCAGGGCCTGGTACTTCCCCGAGCGGCCCACAGGTCGATGGGACGTAAAGAATGCCTGATCCAGACAGCCCACGCTATTCTGGAACTACATCCAAATATATAAAGGAAAGTAAGAGAGAGAGAGAGAGAGAGAGAGAGAGAGAGAGAGAGAGAGAGAGAGAGAGAGAGGCTCAATTCATAAAATGTTCCAAACATATAACACTGACATTCTGAGGAGTTATCATTCATAATCATTTTACTGCTTCATAATCATTAATCATAATCATTAAAAAAGTCTTACTTTAGGAGGAACCTATGGGAGAGCAATGGAGAAAAACAGAGGGAAGCAATTAGAAAGAGAAAAAACATTTATTTAGTTAATTACACTGTGAATGTGTGCACCAGAAAATCACACACCTTTCAAAAATGATTAGAAACTGCACCTTGTAATGCAGTATAAACTGTACTTTACATTCACTTATGGGTCCAAGCTTTTATCCACAGCAGCATTTTAAAAGTATGTGTTCCCCTAGGAGTACATCTTAGCTAACGCTGGAGCCTTGACATCAAACCACAGGAACAGTACACCAATCAAAGTCAAATTTCTCTCCTGTTTCATCTCACCATATATCACAATTATCAATGCTTTGTGCTCATCACTACCAACCCCTCTCTGTCTCTTCCTACATTTACATTACATTTAGTCATTTAGCAGACGCTTTTATCCAAAGCGACTTACAAGGTATACACATTTTACATTTACACTGATGGCACACTGCACATCAGGAGCAATTAGGGGTTCAGTGTCTTGCTCAAGGACGCTTCGACAGGGAATTGAACTAGCAACCTTCTGATTACTAAACGACTTCTCTACCTCTGTACTCCTGCTCTCTCACCTTATAGATGTGGAAGGCCATGTAAAGGAACTTGACCGTCCGCTTGCTTCTGCAGTCCTTCTGGAGCAGCTCCACCAGTACAGTGCACTTCTTCCCTTTCTCCTTCTGCTTCTGAGCGGAAGGACTCAGCGCTGCATTATCAGTTTTCTCCTCGTCATCTTCATCGTCATCTCCATCATCTTCATCGTCATCTCCATCATCATCATCCTCTCCCTGGACGTCTGCTGCGGTCAGTGCCAATTGAAACTGTGGGTTTTTCCAAAATGATCCTGCAAGATCACAAATGTGCAAAACACATTTAAATATCATGTTTGAATTTAAATATCATGTTTGATATGCACAACCAGAACCACATAAAACACACATTTGCGTGCACGCACACACACATACACATACACACTAATGTTCATATCTGTGGGGTTTTTCCAAAATGATCCTGCAAGATTACAAATGTGCAAAACACATTTAAATATCATGTTTTACTGCACAACCAGGACCACATAAAACACACATGTGATAATCATGCGCGCACACAAAAACACACACACAAAAACACACACAAACACACAAACTAACGTCTATATCTGCGGCTGCCCCCTGCAGAGCAACCTGGGACCCATGAGCCGTCATATGAGGTGAGAGACCAAGAGGGGGCGCCATTGCTGCTGCTGTCATTAAGGGAGTCTGGGCTCAAGCTGCACAGCTCCATCAGGTCAAAGAGGCTGCTGAAAGCCTCCACTGCAATCCTGTAAAGCACATAGACACATGTGTACATACACACACATATACACATGTGTACATACACACACATACACACACATGTGTACATACATACACATACACATGACATCTGAACAAAGAGAGATGCCAAATCAGAAGTAGACATCTGGTAATGTCTGTCGGTTTGATCAACAAACTTAACTTAAGTGTTGTGTACGGACTCACCAGAACTCTCCATCCTCCGCCTTTTTAAGCTCCAGTCTTTTAATTTCAGCCTTGTCAACCGTCTCCCAGTCCTTAGACCTGTGCATTCCAGACACACATACAGTACACATAAACAAAAGTGCCCTCTCGTTTGGTAGTGATGGGAAACAAGTCAAACCCCTCCTTACTTGTCACTCCAGGGTCCACGGTACTCCACAAAACCCCACGGGTTGCGCAATCTCACCAGTTGAACCTCAGTCGAGTCCTTTTGGACCTGCAGACACACACCAGTTAACTAGCTGCTTTGCAGTGTGGACACACAAAGATACTGCGTCACCATTGACGATTACTTTGCTCTATATTGTTAGAAGGCTTTTTTAATGTTATTTAAAGTGAAGCCTCGGCCACCTGAGCAATTATTTAATACGCTAACAGCATTTGGTGTGAGAGTAATAAACAACATGAATAATTAGTAATGCTTATAGGCTGTAGGCTATACACCATGCTATGCTGCTATGATGGCTCCCAAAGCAAGGATATTATACAGATTATATACAGATACCATAAAAACAAAGTTTACATAGTTATACAAGATTATATACAGATAACCATAAAAACTAAGTATACATAAAGACTGAAGAAACGACTTGATGGGCCTGCCGATTACTGTCTCTGGTGAGCAGAGGCTTTGTATTGAAGGTTGTGTGAGGCTGGAACAAACCTTGTCTGTGTCGGTGATGGCATAGGCATGACCCCTCACCAGCCCCTCTGAGGTCACGGTCCCAATCTCAGACCAGGTCTTGGCCTGCACGTAGCACAAACACAGAGCTACTGAGGATAGTTTCTTAGCTTTTAAATTAGGTTACCATGTGTCCTACCGAATAAACACTTCTAAGGAAATATGATTTGAGCTTGAAGCACCTTGAGACAATTTTATAAGCGCCTTGAGACAATTTCATCATAAAATTGAATTGAATTGAGTTGAAGAAAATGTTGGTTGCAGTGAGAAAAAGCTGTTACAGATTTGGTAAAAAATATTTCTCAGTACTTTGGCATTCTATTCAGTAAAACTGCTCTTGTTTTGTCAGTGAAGACACAAAGACTCCCTTCATCCCCAAAATAAACATTATCTAAGTCTTGCTGGGAGCGCACATTGCTTCACATTTCTTGTTTGAAGTGGTTTGGTCATTTTAATGTTTTTCATATGCGTGTTTTGGACTATGGATCTACTTGAGAAGTTTTGAATTCTTTATAGAGCAACATGTGGTGCCACTTGTGAATGTGAGGAAAAGGAAGAGATTGGATTTCTGGTGTTAAACACATTCAAAAGGAGGCTGAGGGAGACAAAATGTCCTCCATCAAAGTGCTGCGTATTTGTCTTGCATAATTTAGATTCTGATCCCAACAGTGTTATTTTCAGCACTCACTGGTTTTAACATGGCAATGAAGAATTAAGATTAGAGAGATCATTCACAATTCACACATGCCACAACCATATATGCAGCAGCCTTGTAACAACTAGCAGGGCTTATGTCAGATTTATGAGTTCTCTGTCATTTTTCTGAACCATGGTAGAAAAGCTATTTGTACACATCTACATATTTCAGCCAGTATACCTCCAGTTTCCACTTTCTGCAGGTACATTTTATAGTATTATATCTGTTTCTATGTATATGTAGTGTGCTTTCTTATGTGTGTGAGTGTTTACATTGGACTGAAATGAGTGTGTGTGTGTGTGTGTGTGTGTGTGTGTGTGTGTGTGTGTGTGTGTGTGTGTGTGTGTGTGTGTGTGTGTGCGCGTGTCTGTCTGTCTAGATGTATGTCTGTGTGTAGTAGGCTACCTGTATGAAGCAGCTGAGCAGGGTTCCCCTGGACAGCGCTGCGGAGAGCTGTCTCCAGATCACAGAGGGCGTGTAGGCAGACACAGGCTGCGAGTAAGCAATGCCCCCCGTGAAGTCCTCCATCCCCTCTGAGATGTTACCCCCCTTCAGACCGCTGTAGTGTCCCATCAACCTCCACAAACACACATGTATAAGCACATAAGCACAATGTCCAAGTATACTAAGCAGCAGTATCCCATCATCCACAAACACACATTCATGATGTAGATATGTGTAGATGGCACTTCGACTAGTGCTTAACTCACACTTACAGCAGTTACATTCCTGCACTTCTCTTTCTTTTCTATTTCTTTTTTTCTATTTCTTATGTACTTATTGTTACACTAGGTCTCTATTGCTCGTAGCTTGACTGTTCTCTCTCTTGTACGTCGCTTTGGACAAAAGCGTCTGCTAAATGACTAAATGTAAATGTAAGATAAGCATGGAACAGAAACAGTGGCAGATATGCACCCAAACACAATGTGATAACTGTGCAACATCCGGATGTTGCAACCAAAAGTGACTGTGAAGTGAAGTGAATTTGCCGCAGGAATTCTCAAAAATTGAGGTTAAAATTGTGGTGATTTTGAGTTCAATAAAATCAGTCGCAAATAATGTAGAAATTCCAGCATTGCGTTTTTTGCACAAATATTGTGGTAAAACAGAAAATTGCAATCCGCAACTGTAAATGGTGGGAAATCCTTGAATTGAATCCATCAATTTATGAAACCTCAAGCAAAAACGCAAAATCCAGCAGCATGCAGCACACAATCATCACACTCACACATCTAACACACACACACACACACACATCAATGTCCTTATTCTGAGACGTACTTGGCGTAGGCTTTCTCCACCAGGGCGCTCCAGAACTCGTTTCTGCTGCGGGAGTAGCTGAAGAGCAAACGGCCGCTGCGCACCGGCAGCCGATCGTCCACCACCACCTCAACCCACTCCCCATACTGCCAGAACTAGACGAGGGGAGGTGGAGGGACACAAAAGCAAGACAGACACAGAGACAATAAGAGAGATACAAACAGACAAGCAGGTGATGATGGGGAGGGGATGAGACAATGTGTAGCATGAGAGATATATTTAATATTCTATCTTGTAAAACATTTGTCTTTTATTCTTGTTTTTGCTATTTTGTTGGTATGTTATGTGTTTTATGTCCTATGCACCAACCACCAAGATAATTTCCTGTATGTGTAAATATACTTGGCCATTAAAAAGAATTCTGATTCTGATTCTGATTCTGATGAATTTTTTTACTAGGTTTATGTTTAATGATTAATGTTTTTATGATTAATATCCTGGATTGCTGTTATGCAATCTTACTTTGCAAAGTTCAGTAATTAAAGGATTTTCTTATTCAAAGTGTATATTGCCTACATGTTATTCATAGTCTATACAGTATTTATCTCTGTGTATTACAGTCCATCCAGTTTTGTCCATGACCAAATTGTTACAAATTGTGAAAAGAAAGCTGTCTTTCATGAGGTGAATGGTCCTGTTTGGTGACTGGAGCACGCAGAGAGCATGTCTGTTTCTGTGTGAGTCTGGGTGTGTCTGATTTTTCATTTGTCCAGAGGCGATAGCAAGACACCTGGAACACTTTTCTCCTCAACCCGTATCCTCTTTACCTGGGTGTTATTGCTTCATATACTAATCTCTTTTAGTCCATCAAACTATTTTCCCACTTTCTCTCTCTCAAGTCAGGTCATGTTGCAAAATTATTATTGTGATTATTTACATTAAACCACTTTGACAGATTTCATAAAGTCAGCCTGTGGGAAAATATGTGTTCCTTATTTAATCTTGATTAAAAATGATTAGAAAATGTCACCTTGCCCTCAAGATTCCCCATAAAAGAAACTACATTTAATTATCTTATCAATAATCGTGATGTATGCAAGATGATACACAGTTACTCATATACATGTTGTTGCATGTCACAGCAGACTAAGTTGAGTGTACAGCTCTTACACAGAAATGAAAGATCCCAGCATATGCCTCGGTCAAACTCTGCTTGGATGGAACAACCTTCACAAAGAGCTTAGGATACATGGTGAGACAGGACAGGGCTGCCAAGAGCCAGCAGTTACCTGTAGAGAAAGAGAAGAATCAAAATCATATTCACCCACAAATGCACGCACTCACAAACACACACACACACACACACACACAAACACACACACATTGTTGTCTGTACACAGTCAACACATTGTTACATTCCTGTGTTAACATTTCAAAGCTGCTCATCTATGTTGCAAGGGAAAATGGCTGTAGGGGGGCAGAGAGAGAACCAGGATGACAGATAGGGGTTGGGGGGCAGGACAGGGGGTAGCGGGTAGAAAGAGAGAAAGTATATACAATTCACAAAATTCCTGAGTTTATGACCAGTTACTCAACTATATTCCAAGAACAAAATGTGCTGTTGGAGCTACATCATACTTTGGTCAACATTCCCAAACACACACGCGCATCCTTGAGACACTTTTTGCCCAAACTTTACACGGTTATGCACACACACTGAAGGCAGTAAAGACAGCTAACTGAATTGGAAAGGTGGAAAGGAGGAAAGCAAATGACTAAGTTAATTACTAAATGAATCCCTCCCCCCCCCTGCAAGTCCAGTCAAGTTCTTCGTTGCTGAGGAAAAAAACAGACGGAATGGCAGCAGCACAGGGCGAGAAGAGTGAGAGGAAGAGAGGGATTCTAGACAGATGTTCTCCAGATAACGGTGCTTCCCTGAGGGGCCAAATGTCAGGCACACTATGAGTAGGCTGACTAGGAAGATAGAATAGATAGAATGGTATATAGATAGAATACAGACTCACCCAGCTGGCCCTGGCAGATATCTGTGGTGCCGGTGCTGCCCTCCACAAACACAGCATTTTCGCAGATCTCCTGCAGGAACACAGAAGAGCACAGGAACTCACTACTGAAGTGTGAAAGTAGATCTGTCACAAAACACATATTCACTAACCACAGGCATCCCATGAATAACGGCATTAAATACAGATACAGAAATGCAGTTGGCACGTCTGCAGCTTAGGAAGCAACTCCTATTACTTGATTTTCAAATGTCTTTTTAGGAATGTAAAAGTGTCTAAATTCAGATACAACTTTAGGCTGCTTAAGCATAGATGTGTCAAACATCTGTTCTTCCATACCCATATTACTCTTAATGTTGACAAGAGGAGAATTAGCAACATGAACACATAGGTGATTTTTAAAGGGCTGACTATTGAAATTTACAACATATAACAATTCTAGTGAAGGCTCCCTCTTATTATTAACTCACAGACTTACCTTTGGTCGTAACCAGGTCACCTCCTTGTCAGGGTTGGGATCCTCTGGCATGCCTATGGAGCTCTGGTCAGCAGGAAAGCTGGGGTCACAGAACATAGAGACAGACTTCAAGCAGGCATCTCTAAGGGAAATATAATCCTGATCTTTAAACTTCACAGGGTTCTCAATGGAGCCAAGCTGAAATTTGCTGCTAGCCATTTTTTTTTTACAGCAGATATGAAAGACAAAAATAGGCGATATATATCTTCACAGCAAGTGCTGACTTCAGGATCTCCCTCTGGGCTGAACCGACTAACAGCTGTGCTTAAATAGTTGTCCACATCTCCTCCCCTTCCAAGAGAAGACATCAGGACGCCAGTTGACAGGTCAAAACAGCAAGCTCTAATGACAAGCTGACCACAACTTTGAAGTCAAATTTATTGTTCATTCTCAGAAACAATTCTTGTTGACTAAAGAATGTGGAAAAACCTCACTCATGCCCAAACACCGTCCAGGTGTCATATATCACACAGTGAAAGGAATATTAGATCCATTGCCTACATTTTGAATATTTGTTTAACAATGACATCGTATCACCTGTAAAGCTTAGGTTAAATGACACCTGACAAAACGTACAGACAAGGTGAGATGGTAGCTTCCCATTCATCAATGAAGCGTGATTTGAATTCAAAAGATCACTCAACAGCGGCTTATCATTTGACAGTGGGCTTAATTCATGAAGCTAAAAGGTAAAGGTAAAAGTGTAATTGTGTGTGATTCATCAGTTGTCATTTTCACGGTTCAGACAAAGCAATTCAACTTTGTCTTTAAACTTTCTGATTTATGCAATTTGGGCTTAAAGGGGTAGGACTGTTTTTAATCCATACCTTACTGAAGTGATCATGTCCGATAATTTATAGTCGCCCTGTTGTCCTACCACTCTGATAAATGTAGTGTTGAGAAAGTTATTGCATTGTAGTTATTTGCCCGGGTGAATAGGGTAGAGTAGAAAAAGAATCTCCAAAACTTTCCTGGAGTACACAGGAAGCTCACATCGTAGTACATGTGTGCAGATGTTTCACTCAAAATGCTCTCTAAAGTTTAAGTAATTTACTTTATGCTTCTATTCTACACAGACAATTGACTTCACTACTATGGAGGTGTTATATAGACTGTTTAAAAAAACGTTTTACTTTGTTACATTCCATTGCTCTCACAAACAAACAAAACAATCACTGGGTTACTGGTGTCACACAATTTCTTTGCTGAAATTATCTCTTGATTTATTTAATGGCCCAAGTAAACTAATAGCAATCCAAATTGTCTGTAAATAGTAAAAAAATACAATTTTGGGAGCATGCTTAAATATGAAAATAAATATAAAATATATAAAAATAATTTGTTGCCTGGAGATCTAATATTAAGTAGAGCTAGATTTGTAGAGATAAAAGGAGCATCTGGGGCAGTCTGCAGTTGACGTAATACTGGTAACAAATTCAACTGGTTTACCCATAAGCTGAATGGTTTCCAGCTTGTTCTCAGAAGAGCTGTCAGTACCATCTTTACTATAGCAGGGATCCAAAACACATCCCAAAATACAATCACAATCCAAGGAGCGCTCACTGAACATTCTGTGCTCTGTGCTGCCAGGAGAGCTGGTGGACAAGGCTGCTGCTGACGCTGTTGACGTGGCCTAAGAAATCTTTCTGAACAGGGAGGGGGACAGGGATGGGGGGAAGGGGTGAAATCTCTTTGGGTAGGACTTGTGGGCTGGCTGAGATAGAGATTTGAGAGTTGAGTCCCAGCATGCACCAGTTCCTCCATTTTCTCTGACAATTCCTTATATGGTGTGGGTGATGTTCAAATGAGAGGGGTGACTGTGGTGAGGAGTGTTCTCAAGTGGTGGGTGAGTTATGGTCACCAGCTGTTGGGTGAGTTATGTTCAACAGCTGTTGGTGAGTTATGATTACCAGTGGTGGGTGAGTTATGTTCACCAGCTATTCGTGAATTATGTTCTCCAGTGGTGGGTGAGTTATGTTCAACAGCTGTTGGTGAGTTATGATTACCAGTGGTGGATGAGTTATGTTCACCAGCTGTTGGTGAGTTATGTTCACCAGCTGTTAGTGAATTATGTTCTCCAGTGGTGGGTGAGTTATGTTCTCCAGTGGTGGGTGAGTTATGTTCACCAGCTGTTAGTGAATTATGTTCTCCAGTGGTGGGTGAGTTATGTTCACCAGCTGTTAGTGAGTTATGTTCACCAGTGGTGGGTGAGTTATGTTCACTAGTGGTTGGTGGTGAGTGGTAGCTTTCTCTAAATTTCAATTAATCAATTAGTATGTTCAGCGTGCAAATTAAATCCAGCATTCTCTGAAATTAAAAGGACAAATGTTCCAAAACTTCCGTTTAGATAGGCACAAATGTACATACATATCCAGTGGGTGTGTGTGTGTGTGTGTGTGTTGGGGAGGTGGAGCTAAAAAAATGGGCTACCTTACTACCTTGATATTGCATACGCTTATATGGTACTCCGTACTACACTTTTATGGACACATGGGAAGGGCCTACACATAGAAGGAACGCCCAGGAACGCCCTCTCCGTCGTCTCCGGGGCCCTCGGAGAGCTCTCCCGTGCACCGTTGAAATTCCTGTCGATCCGTCATGCCGTGCTGTACAGCGACGGATACCCCTTGGCCGTGATTGGTCCGCTACGACATGATTTCCAAACGACATCATTTCCGGAATCTCACATTTCTGGACATCGCGTTTCCTGTTTCATTCCCTATATATCACAATACTGCCATGTTTAAAATCCACAAAAAAAACTTAAGAAGATGGAGATCACGAACATAGACATATATATATATAGATCACGAACATTGAAGAGCGCATTGCGGAAGAGGTCCAGAAATATCCTCACCTCTATAACACATCGCTAAAAGATTACAAAGATGTGCGAATGACTGCCCATTCTGCAGCGGTAGAGCTGGACACTAAAGACTGCAACTGTTTCCTGTTTCATTCCCTATATATCACAATACCGCCATATTTAAAACCCACATGAGCGCCAGCATCTGACAGAGTAGGTGCCAGAGCCCGGCAGGAGCAGACAGCAATTACAATATTTTGTCCAAACAACCTTTGGACATATTCATTCATATCATATCATGGGACATATCCAACAGCCTCATTAGAATCTGCATCGATTATGATGCCATCTGACAGAAATATCTCCATACAGTTAATTTCTTTTAAACTTGCTTTATGATGCATTTGCCGCCTGTAATCACGTTGTGACAGCTAGGACACAAACAAATTCCCGCAACAGGAAGAAGGCTGTTATCCTAAATGTGAAGTTATTTTATTCTCAAAAAACGCCCGACCCGAGCCCGACAGCAAGTAAAATATTTAGTCGCTCACACAAACAAGCCCCGTTAAACGCACAAGCGTGCACAAGAGGGAGATAAGCATATTGAAATAAAATTATTCACATTGCATGATTGGAATGAAATGACCTACACATTACACACGCTAGGCATCTGTATATGTCTAAATAAAACTCACGTTATATGCTACACCAGAAGGGGCACGAATAAAACAAGGCTTACCATTGAAGATCAGTTTTTTTCTTGAAAAATGTAGGCTAAGTACACGGCCACATTCGTTATAAAACTATCTACATAGTCCAACCATCGAGGTTTAATCCATGTTGTTGTGGAGAAAGAGGATGGCATCAATCATATTTAATTAAAGCTTCACACTTCTTACATTGGACATATCAAACAGCCTCATTAGAATCCACATCGACTATGATGCCTTCCGACAGAAATATCTCCATACAGTACATTTCCCCTCATTAAGTGTCGTTTTAAACTCTCCAGATGACAGTTTCTTTTTTTTTTTTTTAAAACATTAAGTGCACAAAGTGATTTAATTCACTCTCAAAAACGAACTTCTGCATTATATGAAGCAAACATGTTCCAGTGTTGGGAAAGTTCACTTTCTACATGAACTAGTTCAGTTCATAGTTCACACATTTTAGAATGAACTAATTCAGTTCATAGTTTATAATTCAAAATTTAGAACTAAGTTCACAGCTCCAAAAAATGGAGTTCTTTTTTTCAATATGTTGCAAGTTATAATTGTTCTGCAATACCGCTCTCGGCCTCTACGCAACTCGGCGCACACACATTGTATTTGCTTAAAACACACAGCTGTCACGCGGCTATTACCGGACCAATACCTTTCAAACTCGGTGATATTATTCACAACTCATTTGTCCTTCATTCTATCAAATATGATTAAACGGCATATGGTATTGCACCTGTGAGGCAAGGGAGTAGAGTTTTGTTCAGTTATCTCTCTAGACTGATTACTGACCAACCTTCCACCTTTGAATAATGTAACTTATAAACACTTTGTTTTAAAGCGCTGTGGCCGTCCTTAAAATATGTGTCAATAAACGAACTTCTCCATCATGTGAAGCAGTCAAGTTGACTTTACTACTTATTAAGATGTTTTAAATATGGAATGCTTTATCGCGCAGGCCGCAGTCTCTCAATTTGCCAAGATGCTGATTATGGATTATCTGCCCTGCTATTGTTTCTAACAATACAATATTTCTTTGTTTGAGTGTGGTTGTTTGGTGCTATGGGGGTATATTATCGTTACTGTCTATAAAGGAAGACATTGCAACAGGAAAATCTCCTGCTCATCTCCATTTGCCCCCACCTGTCACGTCTCTGCGACCCACCAGTTGGGCTCTCCCCACACTTCGAGAAACGCTGTGGTAGGGGGAAATTGACAGGGTGGTTGCAATAATAATTAAAACAAAATTATTATTTTAGTAATTGATACACATGAAGTTTAGTTTAAGGCAAAGGGTAGTGATGGATAAAGTTTTCTATAAAAAACAAGTGAAGTCTTTCATTCTCACTTTCCACTCTAAAACTATGAACTGAACTGAACTATGAACTGGTTCAGAATTTAAATGGTGAACTATGAACGTGAACTATTCATGTTTACTTGTTTGAACTGAACTTTGAACTGGTTCATGAGAGGTGTGAACTTGTACAACACTGTCAGCTTGTCGGTCTTGACGTTCAGATGCTGTGCCTAAACTAGCTATACCATCATCTCCTCACATGATAAAATAGAGACTTGACATTGGACCACAACATACATATTACCCAGCAATCATCATTGCAAATCTGAATATGACAAAAATACCAAAGAAAATCGTTTTTTAATAGTTTTAATAGTGTATATAAGATAAGCATATAATTTTGTTATAGAGTGCTACTATTTTCCCCACAAATAATACCTACCATGATATAGATAAGTTTGCCCTTTCAGGTTTTTATATAGCATTAGACACACTCTAAAATATTTTATGAGGTGACTACACCTGCTACACTTATGTGACAGCTAGTAGGGGGGGGAGATAAACAACGAGACTTCTAACTTACAAAGACATTGCAAAGCAACGTGTCTTCGACAAAAAAACGCTTCTCCACCTACTGTTCTGGCGGTGAATTGTTTTCAGCCTTCGGAGAACCAAAAAGGCAACAGAAATGCTAATTAGTCCGTCCTATCCGTCCGCCCGCCCATCCGTAACGGAGTCTGAGTACCATACTGGCACCTTAGACTTCCAGAAACTTCCAGAGCACACTCTACCTGTGGTTCCGGAGACTTTCAGAGCACACTCTACCTGTGGTTCCGATGCACGTGTCAATTTAGCACTCAGCTTAGCCTCACAACTCTGCTTCAGGTCATGTGCAGTGCTAGTGCAGTCCATTTGATAATCCTGACGATGGGTGGAACATTGTCCTTTCTAATGAAACACTTGTTTACTTGCACTGAACTATATTCTGACCTGGTTGCTTTATGCTTATATACATCAGGTGTCCTTTGAATAGAGGCATCAGTAAAACCAAGTTCAGTGCTAAGTATAGTGAACTCTAAGTGTGCTGTGACCCAAAGCAAAAGTACAGTAAACTATAAGTGTGCCATGATCCCAAGACGTAGTACTGTACAAGTATGGTAAACTATGAAGTGCGCTATAACTCCAAGTAGTTTAAGTGGTGTAATATATATTATAGCAGTAGTTCAGCAGTGTGTGTTTTGTTGTGTTTGTGTTCAGGAGCTGGAGCTGTATAAAGAGGAGCTGCTCAGCAAGCCGGCCATTCTGGTGGTCAATAAGATGGACCTGCCTGAGGCTGGAGAGAAACTCGATGAACTCATGCATCAACTGGACAACCAAGAGGGTAAAAACTCTGCTCATGCGTTTCAGTGGGTCGTGGTGACCCAACATGACCTTTACTATTATATTTTAAACCTTTTTTTTTAGTTTATGAATGTTACAGTATACAGTACCCAGATGAATATTATCTTTTTTGCGTTATGTTGTTTTAAGCTATTTAAAGGTTCAGAGGTTTTCATTTATTTTATTTTCAATTAATTCGATCGGCTCTATTTCCCACAGTCTGTCTTCATCCTCTTCTCCTCTCTGCTCTCCCCCCCCCTCCTCAGACTTCCGTCACCTTATCCCCGAGGACATGGTCCCCAGTCATTTCCCGACCTTCAGCCACACGGTTCCCGTCTCCGCCACCTCCGGCCTGGGCGTCGCCCACCTCCAGCAGCTCATCCGCCAGTCGCTGGAGGAGCAGGATGCCAAGGCCACCGAGCGCCAACGTCACGACAAGCTCCGCGAGCTGAGGAAGGCTGTGCCCCTGGCCCCCGGCCCCGCCAGCCCCGCCAGCCCTAAGTGGGGTCTGCCTTACCAGGCCTGAGTCACAGACAAGCCCTTGTTGTTTGAGGCCGTCTGGAGGCCGACTGGAGGCCGACTGAAATCAGTCAGTCAGTCATTGACTGATTATGACTCACATCTGCCTGCCTGTGCCCTAATCAGTCCCGTCAGGGTGTGTGGAGGGGGAATGTCTGATGCGAGAGTACTTGTCCTGCTGTGAGAAGCTTCTAGAACGTGTGTTGTTGCCCTTCAGAAGCAAACGTAGGAGAAGATCAGCCATGTTCAATCAGTGTTGAGGTGAGCTGTAATGTGCAGCTGGTATAAACTGGTTGAAGTGTGTGTGTTTGTGTGTGTGTGTGTGTGTGTGTCTGTGTGTGTATGAACTGGCGGAAGTCTGTCTTGTGTTTGGTGATGCGTACATTTGCTCACTAAACCAGTAATATTTTTTTCCGGTCCGCTTCATATTCTTCTCTGTTGTTATGTAATACCTCCGGCCTATGTGCTACGTGTATGTTAACCACATACATTCATTTCCACATTTCTACTGGTGTGTACAGAAACGTTGTATATCTAAATCACCTCGAGTTCATGTCATGGATTTTCATGAAAAAAAAAAAGTCAGTTAAATTCGTCTAGTGCAGCAAAACTGCCAGAAGAATTCCAGTGCACTGTCCACCCAATAGTTTTTGTTTTAAAATGTTTGAAGTTGATGCCCAAGCCAAAACAAGTAATTTCTGCTGGTATTAATCCACAGATGTTTAACTTAACCAATGCCTCAAATCATAATGGATTTACCTGAAATGTTTCCTGGATGTACAGACCATTCTCCAGATAAGGTCCACTGAATTTCAACGTGATCTGTGTTCCTGAATTCATATGGGTATTAAATAAATCAGGTGTATTTCATGAATCATTATGCAAACATCAATGTCTACAAATGAATATCTTGGGTATTATTTCTTTTCCTGATTTTGATATGTAGGTCCATCAATCCTATGAGTTCCTTCAATAAAAATCAGAAGCTCCACAGTGAGATCAAAATGCACTCAAACCATGACATGACATGAACTCTAGGGGATTTGGTGTGGAATGTCCCACATTTGAATAAAAGGTATCCCTGTTGAGTTCAGATGCCCTGTCAGGCACTGTAGCCCTGCACAGTGGAGTGTTTCTGTGGGAATTGGTGCCCATCCATTCTGTAGAGCATTTATGAGGCCAGGCACTGATGTTGGATACATGCTCTACAGAATGAATGGGCACCCATTCCCAAAGAAACACCACAATCTTGCGGAAAACCTTCCAAGAAGAGTGGACACTTTTATAACTGCAAAAGGGGGACCAACTCCAGATTAAAGTATATGTATTTGACTACAATGTCATTATAGTCCCTGTTGGTGTAATGGTCAGGCATTCGAATACTTCTGTCCATATAGTGTATATCTGTATGTCTCTTCAGTCATATGTTACTTGGTGAGATACTTTTCAAACAATGTTTTACTCCAGGTGTTATTAATTTAGCACAAGGACCTTAAAAATGCTCTTTTTGAATATGTACAAAAGACCAAACAAGATACAGGACATACTTGCAATGTTCTGCCCCTAAAGTTCATCTGGTACTAAAAAAATTGTTGTTGTTGTTGTTGTTGTGCTGTGTTTGTTTGTTTCAACAGAGAGGTTATAGGTTAGATGTGTGGAAAGTCCCTATGAGACATTTGCAGAAGTGTCTGAGGTAGTGCTTGCACGTGCGTGTTTACGGTTAAGCGTTGCAACAGTTGGCACCACTCGTATGCCTCTCAGAGTAACCTGTTTTCGTGAGTTCTCATGTGAAACAAACGCTGCCCTGAGCTCTTTCATAAGACTGAAGTGAGGCAAGGGCTTCACCTCTCAAACTCAACAGGCAAAACACCCTTGTGTTTTTTTTTTTTGGTCTTGCCTCACTCACTCATTTTTTTTTCTTGTTTTCTTACTTAAACCTCTTATGATCTCTTCACGCCATTCCTGTAGCAAAGCACAATTTGGAGGTTATAATCCTTAACTACTTCTGATTTATTTGATATGTTATTTTTCTGTTAGTGAGGTTTGAGTCAACAAGACACAACAGACCTCTGTAGTCCCTCTCGGCCGAGGCAGCCTGGTCCCATGGGAGACAGCGAGATACGAGGGGAGAGTCCCTGCAGTCTTTTCATGTCCAACGTTGAGTTTCACTCGTCTTGGTTTTGTTTATTGAGATTGAGAACATTTAATTATTCCATTTTGGTGGATTTTGTAGCTAGCCGATTAATTCCTCTCTAAAGTAGGCTACTGAGCTGAAATCACCCAAATAATGACAACAATAGCATTTCCCCTTTGTTGTTGACAGATTTAGTGAAGAAACCAGTAGTATTGTTGCTTTTATAAGTTAATCCATATATTATATATATAATGAATTAGTTTATTCAGCAATATGAGTAACTAAAGAACAACATGAGTATAATGTGAACTGAACGGAGACCATATTTACTCAGAGGGAAAAGAAAGCTTCTAAAGTCTTTAAACAGCTGATATAAATAATAATAATAATAATACAACTAGCCCTCTTTATCATAAGGCAATGTGATGTTCATTCATCAACCTCATAAACAAAAATCTGAAAAAGATCTTACCAGAGATAATGTTGGAATTTCACTGTTAGGGTCATTAAGTATTTTATATATATTATATATATTTCATGAGCCATAGTTCAAAAAGTACTTTTAGTTTTTATTAGGAGTTTAATGTTAATACCAGGGAGAAAATGTGTAGAATCGACTCTACTATAGTAGACTTGAAGAGACAAATGTGAAAAAGTTCATGTAACCAACATAATTCACTTTTCTTGTAAGATGAAAACGTTGCAGTCACGCAGAGATTTATTTGGAGGATAAAATCTTGCTTGTCATAGCATTAGCAGAAGCATAACTGCAACACATACGCCATTTCAAATCACCACAATAAATCATGTTTGTGGAAACTTAATCTTGGAATGGAAACTGCTAAATGACTAAATGTATATCAACGCACAAATCAATTGAATTTCTCAGAATCTATACAGGGCCTGTACACTTCCAAGCAGGAAGTCTATTGGCAATGGTCCCATCATATATTCTCACCACACTTTTCACCTTATGAGAGAGATGGGTGGACGTTGTGCAACGCAGGTTTTGTTGCAGTAACAGAAATGTCGTGGCGTAACTTCAGGAGGAAGGAAGGAGAGGGCCTGATTGTTTTAGCCAACAGGCGAGTTTGACGCAACAGTCGGGTACGCAGCAAGAACATTTAACAGAGAGGGCAGAAGCATTCATAGTGGTCACTTGCTCAGGTTGGATGTCCTGAATAGTATTCAGCATGGTTTGCAGCATTTTATAGTGTCGTGGACTACATTGCTTTTTCATAGTTTTCACTCGGGGGAATTCTTTTGCTTAATTTGTTTTTCCACTGTTGAGGAAGTACTAAGGGGGAGGTTTTTAATTGTTTTTTTTTCTGATGGACTTTTTTCGTCAGCTTGTTTTCAGTATAGATTGACGAATTTTGGCAGAGAAGATGGACTGTGGCTGGACTCTGGCTCTGGCTCTCCTGCTGATGGTGGAAGGTCACCGAGATGATCTGTGTCCACGGAGAGGTCAGTAATTCACACAGAAGTGTTCAGTCTACAAGCTGAAACACACGGGTAGGGTATATATGGTTCTACAAGCTGAAACACACGGGTAGGGTATATATGGTTCTACAAGCTGAAACACACGGGTAGGGTATATATGGTTCTACAAGCTGAAACACACGGGTAGGGTATATATGGTTCAACAAGCTGAAACACCGGTAGAAAATATATTGTTATTGCAGTGCTAGAAGTAACAGGGTTCTTCAATATGACATAAAAAATAGCAAAAACATTTTTTGTCAAGTACTAAAATTGAAGCACATTTACACCCGGTGGCGAGGCGACTGATCACATCACAGCACCAACCATTTTCTATATTTTCTATATTTCTATATATATATATATATGTTTCTATTTTATTCCATTTGTGGTGCCTGCCACACACACATACACACATACACACTAACTCTCTTTCACACAAGCGCACATACAAACTTACAAACTAACTATCGCTCTCTCTCTCTCTCTCTCTCTCTCTCTCTCTCTCTCTCTCACACACACACACACACACATGCTCATTGGAGACAAGTGATTTATTTATTAAAAAAAATAAACGAAATCTTGCGCCAGAGCAGCCTTACCTTTACCTTTATAACCTAAATCCTTCTCTTTGTACAGGTTAATGAACGCTGTAGTGGGCTACTTGCGTGCGTGCCTGTGTGTGTGTGTGTGAGTTAGTGCGCATGAGTATTAGTGGCCTGGGACCCAAGCAGGTGAAAATACAGCCATAATATAGGCATACTGTTTAGCATGAGTGCTATTCGATTTATTTCCCCTTGAGAGCTCTGAGAGAGGAACAGAGAGAGGTCTGAGGAGAGAAAGAAAAAGAAGGGAGGATAAGGGTGAAAGAAAGAGTAAGTGAGAGGAACACTGTGGCTACGCTATGTAACTCGGCCCTGTTTATCTGAGAATGTCACACACCTATACACATCGTTTACACCACAAGCACATATGCACACACACACACACACACACACAGGCTTTACACACACACACACAATCACACAATCACAATCATGCACATGCACACACATACACATAAATAGGCTATACACACACACACACACACACACACACACATACACACACATACACACACAAGTATATAGGCTACACACACAAACACACACTTGTAGATATGCACCCCACCCCCACACCCCTCTACTCATGCACATACTCTTTAAGACATGGACATTACTAACTTTTGTTCTCTCCTCACTCTCTGGTTTTCTCAGATCCACCTCCAGGGGTAATGGTGTTGACCCCGGGCAGTGAAGTCCTCCTTCATTGCCATGGCGATGTCATTGTTGACAGAGTGCTTAAGGTCCAGGGAAATACAGAGAGACCCTTTATTAGGGCTTACCAGCAAGACGCAGGGACAACATCAGATGAAGGATACCTTGGAAAAACAGCAGAGACCTCTACTGCAACATACAAAATGGAGACAGGAAGATCCTTGACCGAAGCAACAGATGACACCTCTCGTGGGAAATACCAGAAAGAGACAGGGGTGACCTCCAGTGACGGATCCCATGAAAAAGATAGAGAAACCAAACCTGGAACTTACCAAAGAGAGACTAGGAGAACAGCCACTGAAGGATTCCACAGAGAGAGAGGAGGAACCTCTTCAGAAGGATATGATGAAAGTACAGGAGGAACCCTACAAGGGGCACACGAAAGAGAAAGAAGAGATGTTACCGAGACTCAACCAAATGAGTACAGACCAACTGTCACAACTGAAACGGTCACATCGGTAAACCAGGGGGAGACTTTCAGCACAACAGAATGGCCGCAAATGACCAAAATGGCCGACACAGCAAGAGCGGCCTCCCAGCCTCTTCTCCAGGATGATGCCACGGAGGAGGGGGCAGCAGCGCGGCCCAAGAGAAAGAGGCAGAGTTACTGGACACTGGACGGTGTGGTAGTGCAGGGAAGCGCCGAGATGAGAGTTCTCAGACTGCCCCACCTTGGACTGAGGGATGCAGGAAACTACAGCTGCTACAGAGAGGGGACGCTGATGAGCACTGTGAAAATCACGTTAGGAAGTGAGCAAACATACACCTCAATCACTTTTCTTCTATTTGTCCTAAAATACTAAATGACAAAAAAATTATCGAAATTGTTTTGTTAACAGATATGTCAATGTATAATTACATAATAATACAAGTAGTACTTACTGTGTTTGTATGTTTTTATGTTTACTGTATGCACCTATACATCAGAACAAATTCCAGGTAGGTGTAAACCTACTTGGCAATAAATACTATTCTGATTCTGATTCTGATTCTGATTCTGATTCTGATTCTGAAACATTGTACATATATACATACATAGATACATACATACGTGCCTACCTACCTACCCACCCTACCTACCTACCTGACATTGCTCTCCCTCCACTCCTTCCCTCTTCTCCTTGGCCCAGCTCCACCAGTGAGCCCCAGTCTGTCATGCTACAGGAAGTCACATGAGAGTAAGATCCGCTGTAATTGGACATCGCCTCAACCTGTGGTTCCCCTCCCCAAGTGCTACATCCTGCTTGAGAAAAGGTGTGTCTCCACCTGCAAAAGAGCTCTCTGTGTGTGTGTAACTGCATATAAATAATATGCATGTAAATTCTATAATTTGATAGTTTCTTAATCTACAGTTGCTTCAGGTATAATCAACCTAATCTGTGAACTACTTTGGATTAAAGGGCCTGAGAAATGAATAAAAGTAAATGTAAACATAATTCATAGTGTTTGTTTTCCGTCTTGTTTGCACTAGTTTCAGCGGGCAGCCCTCCAGAGAGGTGTGTTCATACTCGGTGGTCCATTCACGCTGCTGGTGTGTGCTGGACCACAAGGAGCGAGGGAGCTGGGGTGACATGAGTTGGTACACGGCCAGACTGTGTGTGACCAACACTGCCGGCAAGGCCACGAGCCCAGTGATTCACTTCACAGCGAAAAACTCCAGTAAGAATATCCTGTCCTACTCCAGCCTCTTAGACTCCTAGCCCAACCTAACCCTAGCCCCCTCCTTGTTGTGTGTCATCTAAAGGGTTTTGTTATTCACGCGGCCATTTTTGTTTACTGACTCCATTACCTGTCTGTCTGTCTGTCTGTGCAGTAAAGCCAGACCCTCCTGTGTCATTGAGGGCCAGTGAGGTGCAGGGTGGGGAGCGAATGCTGAGTGTGACCTGGTCTTACCCCGCCTCCTGGAAAAGGGGCTATTATTCCTTACAGTTCCAGCTGAGGTACCGACCGTTTCACGGAGAAAAGGTAACGTGAGCTTCATCAACTGCTACCATATTATGTTACTTCAACTAGAAGCCTTATACCGTCGTGTACCGTTATCATTGTACCATGACATTAGTTACCAGTACCCCAACATTAGTTTGGGTCAGTATGATGTTACTTAAGAGGTTCTGAATATGCCATGTTTGTGTAGTATCAGACCTTGGAGACAAAGGACCTGTCCTGGACTATCACTGATGCACTGCCTCACACTGAGTACCAGCTGCAGCTCAGGGCCATAGAGGAGTTCAAGATCGGCAACTGGAGTGACTGGACCACACCCGTGTATGCCTGCACCTGGACAGGTAAGAGTAAACACACACACACACACACACACACACACACACACACGAGCACATCACCACAGAAGCACACATAATACATCTGTATTTGCATACAGCACTGAGGAAAGAAGATAGATCCAGTGATGATTGGAAGCAGACTACACAGACATCTGAGTACTTCACACACACATTCACATGCAGGCAAATACACAGACACACACAACAGAATCCATTTTGGTTTTGTATTCTGAGAACATCCACCTATTTTTGCAGCTCCTGAGTCCACTCCAGCATCTGACTCTGTGGATAGTTTGGTGAGTGGTCTTTCTGTCCCACCCACCCCCCTTAAACCCTTCCAAATGGCCCTCTGCACCAAACACTAACCACACGGCCACTCTCTCATCTTTCCTCTTTCCATCATTTTCAGGATCCTTTGTGGTTTGATGAAGGCTCTGGATCTGTTGAAGAAATAAAAAGTAAGCTGTGTGTGTGTGTGTGTGTGCATGCGTGCGTGCGTGCGTGCATATACATTTGTATACATTTTGCATAGATCACAGACCAATTCCAGGTTAACAACTGTTCTTCTGTACAGTACAAGAAGACTTCCATCCATTGGTGTGTGCCAGATAAGATACAGTAGCAGAGAAAACATGCTCAGCTGCTTCTTACTATTAAGAATCAGTATTCAGATGAAGAAACAGTAGTATTCTTAACTTTGGGGTTAAGCCTTTTAAAAGTTACTGAATAGCTTTTACATGAGTATATCTTTGGGTACCTTTGTATTATTTTGGACGTAGACAAGCACTGGGGATATTTTGTCTGGCTGGTAGCAAAGAAAAATAATTTACAATTGGCCTAAGGGATGTTTCTCTTTCTTTAGCTCTCTCAGCAGTGGCTGATGATTCATTGAACACGTTTGGAAGCGTGTTTGGTGTCTTTGTGCTGGTGATCATGCTCATCCTGCTCTCTGCGTATGTGTTCAGGTATTGGCTGTTGTCTGTATTTTCAGTCAAAACATAATTCATCTGGGCTTGTCCATGGAGGAAATTATGCAGTAACCCGCTCCCTTCCATCTCTCTCTCACTCTCTCTCTCTCTGTCCTTTTCTCTCAGACACAGAATGCGTTTTGCATCCAAACTGGGTAAGCTGGGTTCAACTCCAGCTCCTGGTGACCCCCCTGCTGCCCGTCCCCAGCCCACCCTGGATGAAGAGAAGCCTCTGATGTCACCCGTAAGCCCCACGCCCTCGCAGGTCACCATGCAACATCACTTCCCCCCGGTGCAGGAAGAGAACAGCCACAGTGTTCATTTCTTCAACATGGGCTACTTCCTACTGTCCAAAGAATGAAGATCATGCAAACGACTCAAGAACATTCTTCTTCTCAGAACTTTATCCAACAGTTTTAGAAGTGCACATGTACATACTTTACCTCCTTACCTATTTGCCTCCTAGCTCAGAGCTACGTGTGTGATGTTTCTGCTATTAAGGGCTTTGTTTTGAGCAAGCCCGTGAGCTTGTTATGCCACGTATATTACCACAAGTGCGTGTTTGCGCGCGCGTGTGTGTGTGTGTGTGATTTATAGAGAGATAAAATTAAGCTAAGATTTTTCAATTACTTTCATCTGCCTATATGTGTGTGTGAGTTTGTGTGTGTGTGGAGTAATTTACAACTGGAAATATGTTTTTATCTTTATTAATGTCAGACAATGTTCAATAAAATATTTTGATATAAAACTAAGTCTGTATGTTATGGTATATCTGATTCAATGACTGATGGTTGGTTTGCCAATTTGCTATCTTCAGATCTTAATTGTGATGTCATAATAGGTATAATATGTTAATGTGGCACTACAATTAATTTGCATGATCAACAACAGTGTGGCATTAAGTGGGCTACTCATTAAGTGGTCCACCAACACCAACACGGATCAACCGTACTGCACCTGCTACGGTAATTCCAATACTTGGAATACTTAAATTGGTTGACAGATAAATACTTGGTAAGTTTCAACTCTACTTGAACAGTGTTCCAATATTCGCTTTATTACAAGAGACCCTTTCAGGACCCACCACTGTAACTTATACAAGAATGTTGGTTGGTCCCCTCTAGCAGACAGGAGGGGAAAACACTGTATTTTATTTGTTTATAAAGCCTTAGTGGGAAAACTGCCTAATTATCTCATGTCACTTTTAAAATTAAAATCCATCTGTCATAACACACGGTCACAGAGCCTCATCTCCCTTGAAATCCCCCTTACAAAAAATGATATAGGTAAAATAGCTTTTAAGTTCTTTGCTTCCCATAAATGGAACACTGTTCAAGTGGAGTTGAAACTTACCAAGTGTAACGGATCCCCGTATATAGAGTGGCGTGAAACTTACTGCTGGTGAAATTACTCTTTTATTTTCTTCTTTCTTCTTCATACATTCAATAAAATGGGAAACTATCACCACCGTAAGAGCTTTGGCCTCATACGGGTCCATTAAACCATTAAACTTTTCGAATATATTTATGTGCATCCGTCCTTAACTAAATCTGTAGCCGTACTGAGAAGTTTACATTAACACATAACGAGATCTGCGATACCTTTTTACATTGTCAAAATAAAAGTCCTAATTCTCTATAAGAGATAAGGTGGCATAAAACCTCAATACATTCTTTAAACAATACATTATAATTTAGGCACATATCAGAGATCAATAAGGCAAATCCAAAATAGGCAATCAACTCAAAATAACAGCCCTTATATGGGGTTATTTACACCAAGTATTTGTCTCTCAACCAATTTAAGAGCCTTTTAGATGTTAAGGATGTGCCTCAATGCTGTTGTTTTAAATGATTCTCTGATTTAATTATTTTGACTTATATACTTAATTTCTGAGTTGTTTAATGTGTTTTGTTTATTCATTTTGTCTGTTTTGTTTTGTGATTTTGTTATGGTTTGTTTATTTATTGTTGAAAAAAGAGACAAAAGAGCCCTGTGCTCAGTCAATTCTCCCTGAATAAACAATGATGATGATGAATAGCATCAATGTGACCAAACACACTGTATGTAGCACATGGTAGGAGCATGCACAAAGACATATAACAATAAATAGGTGCTGGTTTGGAATCGATTTAGATGTCAAGAGAGAATGAGTATAAGTAAACATATTGTCTAAGATCAGTTTTGTAGACAAATGGTGCCGTGTAACATTCCTGTTATTGGAATAATTTAGAGGTACCTGTAGGGTCCGATCACTGCTGGAGCCTTTCACACTGGTTCCATGGAGAGCAGCCAAGAGGAGCTTAAGGTAAGAGAGCATGATGATCAACCACTTTTCAATGTAATTGCAATGGAAAAATACCAATCTATGTAACATATTATTAAGATCTTGCCTATTTGCCTGTCAAACTGCGTGTTTATGTTACTTGCAGATGCATTTAAGAGACATGATGTATTTTTCTCAGGTTGAAAGGAATGTGAAAGGTGGAGATTGTGTGGTGGAGGGCGTAGACATGGGGGACCAGTCCAACTGTCCGCTCACTGAGGGCTCTGGTTAGTACAGACTGGTTAGTTAGACAGTCCAACTGTCTGCTCACTGAGGGCTCTGGTTAGTTAGACAGTCCAACTGTCCGCTCACTGAGGGCTCTGGTTAGTTAGACAGTCCAACTGTCCGCTCGCCGAGGGCTCTGGTTAGTACAGACTGGTTAGTTAGACAGTCCAACTGTCCGCTCACTGAGGGCTCTGGTTAGTACAGACTGGTTAGTTAGACAGTCCAACTGTCCGCTCACTGAGGGCTCAGGTTAGTACAGACTGGTTAGTTAGACATCCTTCAACATAAGAATGATTAAGTCATATGAAAAAATATCCAAAGCATTTGCGGGGGAGTACATTAACAAACCCATGACCTTAGTGTTGTTAGCACGTTGCTTTAGGAGTTCAGCTACAGGAGAATGGAATTGTTATGAGAGCAATAATTAAACCCATGAGCCTTAAATAAGTCCTGCGGATGAAAAGTGTCGTATAACACTCCTGTTACTATGATTTAGAGATACCTGTGGATGAAAAGTGTCTTATAACACTCCCGTTACTGTGATTTAGAGATACCTGTGGATGAAAAGTATCTTATAACACTCCTGTTACTGTGATTTAGAGATACCTGTGGATGAAAAGTGTCTTATAACACTCCTGTTACTGTGATTTAGAGATACCTGTGGATGAAAAGTATCTTATAACACTCCCGTTACTGTGATTTAGAGATACCTGTGGATGAAAAGTGTCTTATAACACTCCCGTTACTGTGATTTAGAGATACCTGTGGATGAAAAGTGTCTTATAACACTCCCGTTACTGTGATTTAGAGATACCTGTGGATGAAAAGTGTCTTATAACACTCCCGTTACTGTGATTTAGAGATACCTGTGGATGAAAAGTATCTTATAACACTCCCGTTACTGTGATTTAGAGATACCTGTGGATGAAAAGTATCTTATAACACTCCCGTTACTGTGATTTAGAGATACCTGTGGATGAAAAGTGTCTTATAACACTCCCGTTACTGTGATTTAGAGATACCTGTGGATGAAAAGTGTCTTATAACACTCCTGTTACTGTGATTTAGAGATAGGCTACATGAAGGACCAGATCAGGTGCCAGTACCTTCTCATCCTGGTTCTACCGAGATCAGTCAAGGGGAGTTTGAGGTAAACAGAAACAGTTGAATAGTCTCCAACTTTCGCACATTCTATAGTGATATAGAAGTTTTTGTGAGCTATTACTGATATTAGGGGGGACATTACCCATACTGGCACCTTAAGACTTCACTGATACACATGAAATTGGGTGTGATTGTAGCGCCCCCTGAAGTGTGGTAGGCTGGAAGCACTTTTTTGGCAACCATTTCGCCCAAAATCTTCATGGCAAGTTGGCCTCTAGGAAGCACATGAACCTAGTAAAATTTTGTTTGACATAATGGCCACCAATGGCCAATACAAATTCAGCAGCTCATACATGCCTGTGTGAATGGCCAATCTTAATTACATTTTGTAGGCTCATTCATAATGGCATGTACAAACTATTTACCCTGAGCCAGAACATTTCGCTCCAACAACCTCCAACATGTTTCCCTCTGATTTTCTGGTTTGGTCTATCTTCACAATTAATTTGGTCTTTAAATCCTTACGTACCATTTACAAACTTAAAATGGTCCTCTTTCACCTGTCCAAGCTGTCAAATCATTTAACCTTTCACTACTTGGGGCTGTTCTCACA
Organism: Clupea harengus; assembly: GCF_900700415.2. NCBI lineage: Eukaryota > Metazoa > Chordata > Actinopteri > Clupeiformes > Clupeidae > Clupea > Clupea harengus. The sequence continues at coordinate 21,909,731 of NC_045163.1, read as the reverse complement.
TTCTGCTTGGACCCCGATTATCACTGTTTGCCGCTATGTTTAAACTTATTGTTGTGATAGTGTATACCCCTGTCCTGTTATAAATGTCAATACTTGTAGACCTATATGTAGCATTTACTCTACGTTTAATATTGTATTTAAACACATTTTACATCCTTATACAATCCTACATTTTATATAGACATGCATTTTTTTTTCCAAACATTGTAAATAAATGGCAATGCGAGTACAGACACTACGTCCACAAACTATAGTTCTTTACATTTTTACTGAAACTTTTAGCCAGAAACATAATCAGTCATGATGACACGATTTTCTTCGAACAGAAAATATCTTATTTCACGTAATTCTTGCTCATTCTCTCACTTTCTGCGGCGGTAATATACGCACTGCTATGCGGTACGTCTAGTTTTCGCCCTTCGGTAGACAGCAGAAACCTGTAAACAACGGTCTGTGAAAGAAATGTGAAAATGCACTACGTCACTCCGTTCCGAACCAATAGTATTTCAGAATTGCTGCACGCTGTGGCCTGGTTGTCTGCAGGCTACACACTCAGCTTGTGGCTACGCACCTTCGGCCACCAAACCCACGACTATACAATATATCAAATGTAGTGTTAAATACAGAAGGAAAATTTATTTTCTTTTTTCTTTTGTTGTTTTGAACAAAAACAAGAAAAGGGCTGCTCTGAATAAGAGTCAGAACGCGTCCTCGCAAACTCTGCGCCAAGAAGAGAACTGGGCGAAAAATGGCGGTCGACAGGCGAGACGAAAAAGGTATCTAGCTAGCTTGCAATGCTAGCAACTTAGCCATTTGCCTGTACGGTTGTTACGCAATCTTTCGTTGTCTGGCTTTAGTAAGACCGTATAATTGTATGTAGAGGGTGGTAAATAAGTATATTGGTAGTTTATGTAAATATAGTCGATGAATCTGGGTCCATTTGCAAGTAAAAACAACAACAACGTTCTGGCTAGCCAGCTATCTAACTGTCCACAAATTAGCCAGGTCTCTGGCTATGTGAATGGCCTGCCACCTAGCTAGTTTGGCAATAGTGCCAGCCTAGCTAGCCGACGGATTATGATGGCTAGCTAGTTAAGATAACGGTCTTCACTTACTTAGCAAAGTGTGGCGCGGTCGTTATAATTGTTAAACACCTAGCTAGCGAGGTACCCAGCACAGTTGTTTGGAAACTTATCCTTTAAAAATGCCTCTGTAAACGGTTTAACAGGTTGTAATTTCAGGCCTGGCTACGTAACTAGCTGAGCTATGAATGGGGCAAGCTAAATAGCTCGCTGGGTTATTGTGCTTCCTCTTTGTTGGTTTTTATCGCATAGCCGTCCTTCGTTAGCTTTTCATTCCTGGCTAACTGTTAAGGCGTCTTACGCTTGTCCAACATTAACATATTAGTCAATTCAACGTGTGTTCACTAGGAGCTAACAATTAGTATTAATGGCTCAAGTAAACGAAAAGCAATCCAAATTTGGGCTACGCAGTTAGCGGCAGATAGCCAACACAATCAGAAAATGATATAGTTAAATTCTCAAAGCTGGCCAGCATATGTAAACAGAGACTCGCCAACCACCCATGACTTGAAAGTCTTTGTTTGCGCACTAAATGATGTGGGGTGTAAATCCATCGGAATGCCCTACATTTTTCTGTGACAGTGTGCACATCGGCTTGTGCACGTAACACGTATTTCGTTAATCGAATTTCAGATGGAGAACTTAATGTGCTGGAGGATATTCTCACCGAGGCACCTGACCAAGACGACGAACTGTATAATCCAGAGAGTGAACACGATATCGGCGACAAAAAAGGTAATGTTAGGACATTCATTCGTCACTGATTTGTAGAGAGTGATGACTTGTAATCTTGAATCGGAGAATGTCACTGATAAATGGACGTGGGTGCAGCAAAGTCCTTACAGGTTGGGATGGTGCCATTTTTGAGGAGGGACATAATGTATTTATTTATTATATAGTATTCCTTTAATATTTTTTTCACGCCTGAGTTTTCCAGCTGTTCGCTCCCGCAATTCCTTTAAATACTCTGCTTTATCAGAAGACCCACTCTCTTTTGTGGTAAATTATTAGTCGAGATAAAAATATATTCGTTTTTTGCTTAAAACACTCAATGAAATGGTTTTTTATCCACTGAAGGATCCAAAAGGAAGAATACCAGAGGGGATGGACAGGATTCTAAGCGGTTGAGGTCCTCAGGGCACTCAACCAGGCAGCTCATGAAAAGGGGAGCGCCATCCAGTGGGGCTAATGGGAAGAAACTGGCAAACCCCAGGGGAAGACACGTTCCTGAGGACTTCTACGATGACCGGAAGAACCACGCAGTAAGAGGTGGCGCCTCCAGAGGAGACCCCCCGAAAGGACACAGTGACAAACCCCTCACCCGCAGCAGAGACTCACAGAGGAGGATCAAGCCCCTCATGCCTGAGTTGTCAGAGGTAAGGGTCAGGGGTGAATACAGGCATCTAGTCTCCCTGGGAGTTCGCCTGATTTGTTGCATTCTGACACTCACTTGCATTGACTAATGTTGGCATTAATGGTCCTGGAGAGTGCCTTGAACAACAGCCTGAGCCTGAGGCATGTAACACATATATAAAGCTTGTGGTATGGAAACTAAATAGCCTTGTTTTGCCTTTAGAAGCTACGGCGCACTAGTGACGAGAGCACGGGCCAGGCTAGCCGCTCTTCCAAGGATGACGCCCAGTCAGAGCAGTACGCCTCCGACCACGAGACTGGCAGCTCAGCTCCCTCCTCCGAGGGCCAGCACTCAGACTTGGAGGAAGAGGAGGTGATGGAAGAAGAGGAGGAAGAGGAAGGGGAAAAGGGTGGTGATGAGGAAGAGGATGATGAAGAAGAGGTGGGAGAGGAGGAAGAGGAGGAAGAATATGAGCTGGAGGACGGCGACCAGCGGGAGGAGGCAGAGCAGAACGACTACGACACACGGAGCGAGGCCAGCGACTCCCGGTCTGACTCCGTCTCCTTCTCAGACGGCGAGTCTGTGCGCTCTGGATCGGGCTCTGAGGCCTCAGGTAAAAGATCCCACAAAGAAAAAATGAAAACGAAGGCTGAGCTAATAGTTCAAGAGGGAGGAAAAGGCTTGAGCGTCCCATTATACAGATTGACATCAATCTTTAAATCATAACCACTGTAAATTGTAAGCATAGTTTGATAGTCTAGAGTAAACTTTTTTCTTAAGTGCCTTACCTGTCGATTGCAGTAGTGTGATCATGGTCAATGTGAAGCCGGTCGTTGGAGGTTTATCCTTGCGTTAGTCTGAATTGGTTGAGTTCAAGGCTAACGGAGGTAAAGGCAGCTGTAGATCTCTCAGGTGTAGTGGACGTGTACTCAAGCAGTCTTTTGTACAGAGTTTAAGCACTAATGCGCTAAAGCTCTAACGTAAGGGACATGTCTTCCCGTTCACTGTTCAGATGAGGAAAGAAAGCTGAAGAAGCACGCTAGAGGGATATCTCCAATCGTTTTTGATAGAAGTGGAAGCTCAGCTTCAGAATCATATGCAGGTATATAAAATACTCCCCTGCCCCCCTCTACAGCCATTTTTATCTGAGATTAGGTGATGGTCATTGATTTAATCAATTTGATACTATCAACAGCTATAAGGTGCTGTAGACTAACCTGCTTTTGCCCTCTCTGATGGTTTTGTCGAGGCAATTATCTCAACCAGTGGATAATTCCGGCTTCATAAGAGCCTTCAGCTGGTCCATGGTTCTGTAAATGGATCCATAATTGCAGTGATGCTGTGACCTTATACATGTAGTCAGCAGCTCATGATCAGTAGCAACCGCTGAGGGAATAATCAAAGACATGGTTTTGTCCAGGTCGCCCTCATAGGTCGCCCTCATAAACGTGCATCAGTGGCAAAGCAGGTCAGGTCACTGTGCTGATTCCCTGCCCAGGCAGCATGTGAAACCTGCGGTTGGCAGCCACACAGAGACCATCTCCAGAGAGCACCTGACTGCTGAACTGGACCTGAGCCACTTCCGGGCCAGATCATCCCCCTGTGTCAGCTGCTGTCTGGCATCTCTGTGCTGATCAGCATTTCAGACTCTCCACTGACAGTGTGGACCAGAGGGGAGGGGCAACCACTCAGTGGCTCAGCCACAAGCCTCCCTCTGAGGCCCAAAGGCCACGTGGCGTCAAGTATGGGAAAGGTGGCATTCCCGTACTCTTGGGTCACCTACCATAGGACCCAGGTCTAGCCACCTTTTCAGTCAGTGATGTTCTGGAATTCTGATCTCCTCCTACGCTGATTTTGAGTTGCCTCATTGATTAAAAGGTGGCGTGGTTTGCGTACTGTCAAACCCCTTTTTTTTACTTTCTAGCCAGCTCACATGTAATATTTTGCCAATGAAATTTTAGTGTCTCTGTGTTTGATCTGTAGGTTCTGAGAAGAAGCGCGAGAAACTTCCATCTTCAGTTCGAGCTGTTCGCAAAGGTAATCTGAATAGGCTACAAACTAGCCATTAATCAGGAGTGGAGATGTGTACTAGATGAAGCTGTGATTTCGTTTTGTCCGTGTACCTTTTCGTGTACTAGATGAAGCTGTGATTTCGTTTTGTCCGTGTACCTTTTCATGACTCCACTTTCTTCTGTTTATTTTTAGATCAAACCAGCAAGCTCAAATACGTTATTCGAGATGCCAGGTTCTTCCTGATCAAAAGTAACAACCATGAGAATGTTTCTCTGGCCAAAGCGAAGGTTAGTTATCACCGCTTTCATCAATTTACACATTGAGGGTTGTGTAACTATACTACTGATTGGCTTCATCGGGTCTTTTTCATTGTGTGATTGATTGTGGCGTCTTTTGGATGCTAGGGGGTTTGGTCCACACTACCTGTCAACGAGAAGAAGCTGAATACTGCTTTCCGAGCCGCGAGGAGCGTCATCCTTGTCTTCTCCGTTCGGGAGAGTGGCAAATTTCAAGGTACAGATGCACCAGCCCCTCCCAGCTCAGAAACTCCGAATCACAGCTGTACTCCGAGGCATTTCCCTCTAGTGCACTGTTGCTGACTGCTAACGGGCAGTACTTTTCTAACCCCTACGAATGTCCGCTGTGCAGGTTTCGCCCGTCTTTGCTCCGAGTCACATCACGGAGGTTCCCCCATCCACTGGGTGCTGCCGGCTGGCATGAACGCCAAGATGCTCGGCGGAGTCTTCAAGATCGACTGGATTTGCAGGTGCAGTGCCGAAAGCAAAAGCAAAGCCACGCCTTCCCTATCTGATGCTGTAGTTTTGTTGTTGTTGTTGTTGTTGTTGTTGTTGTATATGCTGATCTGAGGGCTCTATTATAGGCGTGAGCTGCCATTCACCAAAACTGCCCACCTTTCCAACCCGTGGAATGAACACAAGCCTGTTAAGATCGGACGCGACGGACAGGTGTGTGCATCCCACTCTGTGTATCATATATTGATTGTGCTACAGTGTGCAATGTGATGAGAGGAATAATAATGAAAGAGAAACTCAAGTCCCAATGCTTTTTCCATAAATCGCTGATTGTGCTGTCACTTTATCTTTGACATGTACACTGGCAGTGATTTCACCCTTTTCTCCTTTCCTCTCCCTGTACAGGAGATCGAGCTAGACTGCGGGACCCAGCTCTGCATGCTGTTTCCTCCTGACGAGAGCATTGACTTGTATCAGGTTATTCACAAATTGCGTCACAAGAGGAGGATGCACTCGGAGTCACGCTCCCGGGGGCGACCGCCCCACCGCGAGCCAGCCGCCCCACGCGACCTGGGAAGGTTAGAAATGTTCTTTGGACCACTACTGCTCTTGTGCGTCGCCGTGACGTGATGGCGGGCCGGAGCCGGTCGAGTTTCTCGCGCTCTTCATCTTCACCCTCCTCATCCTCACGCCGTCGGCGAAGAGGCAAAAAAAAAAAAACCCTCTCTCTCTCTCTCACTCACTCCCGCCTCCACGCGTCTGCCATCCTCAGAGGGGAGGGGCGAGTCGCACGGACCCGCGGCCCCTCTCGCCCTGAGGGGCTGGCGGCGGAGGCCCCGTGGCTCTGAGCTTTAGTGCTCTCAGCTGCCAGTGGTGTTGATTCTGTTTGATTCTCATATGAGTATTTGCAGGTGTCTGAATTGTGTGTTTAGATACATGACATTGATAGCCATACAGAAACCCAGTAACTTTCACACCTGTAACCAAAGTCAGGACCATCTTTAAGATGTAAGTGTGTCTAGGTTAAGTAATTTTTCTAGATGAGTATTCTTTTTATTTTGTCTTAAATTTGTTCCCAAAGCACTTTTTCTTTCAGGAATGTCCGTGAGGGATAAACCTAAGCATAGAGGGGACTATTTTAAAGGAGCCATACTATTATAAGCAGAAGATGGCCCATCCCATTGAGGGGCAGAAAGCTTGATGTGTTATAAATGGAGAAAAATGCTTTCAAGAGGAGCATTTTGACGGGACTATTGTTAACCAAACAAAAATGTAGATGCATTTGCAACATAACACATTCAGAGTATAGCAGCAGACAAGAGATAAAAGAATGCAAAGAGGCAGGAGGAGGAGAGAGCATTCCTCTGCGATGCTGGAGAGCGCTAGGCGAGTTTGGAGAAGGGATCCAGTAGAGGGAGACGTGCAACGGTAGCTGTGTCCTTTGTGCCACTTCCTTTTGTCTTCTGTTCCACTTCCTGCCGTGCGGTGCCTGTGGACTCTGCTGATGTCAGGGACTGGTCCCTGTAGCGCACCTCAATGTATGAACTCTTTACATCACGGTGGTCAGTGGATGCCATTTAAAAAAAAAAAAAAAAAGAGATGGGGTTTTTTTTCTGAAGGTTTCCTGGAGCTGCTGTGGGTGTGATAGAAAGAGAGAGGAAAAAAGAGTCCATCTGATGGAGATCTCTTGAACTGAAAAAAAAAAAAGTCTGTTGGTCTTTTCAAACACCTTCTCTGTCCCAGTCAAGAAAAAGAGGTGTAAGGATTTTGGGTTGGTTGGCAGTTGATGTACCCATGTGGTCACCACCCCCCCCTCCACACACACAAAATGGCCCCCCTTTCACACAAAAAAAGGACTGAGGATATAATGTCGTGAGATCCCTTTCCCTCTCCTGCACCCTTTCATTAAAGTGTACACCCCCTTTCCTGACCCAGCCCCGTCGGCCCTGGTAGGTAGCCAAAGGAATGTGTTCCTGTTCCCCTGGTAAAGGACTGAGTTGAAGTAAGGTAGACCTGGTCACGTACAAGCCATTTCTTCTGTGTCTCGGTTTGACGCCCCTCAAGGACTGCAAAAGCCATGAGCACATGGGGAGGCTTTGGTGGGCAGATTACCTGGTTGTTTATTCCAATGGAGCTCGTCATGTCTGGTTGATTGCCAAAAAAAATGGACTGCACCATTTCCAATGATCCCCTCCTCTTCTGCCTTACCAGGCCATCCTTGTAAATGTGTTTGTGGCTGTAGACCGCTTAAGAATAAGATGGACTGTTTTATGAACATTTTCTATCATAAATATTTGCCAACGTTAACAGTCACAAAAAAAATCTACAAGAAAGCGGTATGTTAAAATTTTAACCAGCTTTTCTCATTTTTCTGTAGACATTGTTTTTGTTTAAGCTTTTTGGTTGGCTCTGTTGTGTTTGTCCTATGGGCATAATAACCACTGCATAGTTCTAAGATTTCAAGGGTATTGCGGCCCAGTGCCATGTAGTAAAGGTATGTGTTAAGAGTTCACAGCCTAGATCATGTTCAGGATCAGTTCACTGTCTTGTAGAACATCAATTTTGCCCATTATTTATCCTTTAAGTTGACTAAAATTTGCACATAATGCATCTGAGCCCTTTACGGTGTGAACATATTTGACATTAATTTCCCTTGAATTGGATACCAGACATAGGGTATTTGGCCTGAAATATCCACATGCTTTTTTTTATCCACCAAGAGCATACTCAAATGTTAATAGCCTCATCAAACCTTTTGGAAAAGAAGGGAAGAGGGAGAGGTCTGACTTTATTCATTACATACAGATCTGTGAAGATACTTTTGCAAAGTGGTTGCCCCAAAGAAGCTATGCCAGAACCTACAAGGGAAGATTAAAAAGTTTAGTTCTCCAATGATCACCATCTGTAGAAACTGTGTATGTGGAAGAATTGAATCTGCTGTAACATTTCTGTGATGTGAATGCAATCATGTGAGTGGAGTTTGTCTGTTAACTGTTCACCTGATTCGTGTAGGCGTCGCCCAGAAGAATTTGACATGCACAACAGGAAACGGCCAAGGATTGACTATCCCCCAGAGTTCCCTCAGAGACCAGGTTACTATCTCCATGGTTACTATGTCCATGCTTACAGCATACAGACCTCACTCTCCAGAAGAGGGGCTCCAGTGATGGTGGCTGTCATGGTGCCACTGCGTCATTGTGATGTAACAATTGTATGCTAAATGTGTTTTGAGGTATCACGCAATTTGGAAATGTTACAGGGGGTTTCACTGAAAAGTGAAATTGTTTTATTATGTTGTATTTCCATAATAACTACATTTTGTTAAACACTGGGGAGTTTATCTGATGTATCAGTCATGCATAGCAAGTGTGTAGTCAAGAAGTACTTCAATGCCATTTGAGTTTACTGGTTGGTAACCTGACTGTGGTTCTCCATTTTGGTTTGTTCTTTTGATGTTCATATTTTTTCCTTTTCTCACAACTTCTCATTGGTAAATTGTGTGAACTGCTTCTCTTTAATAGGCTTCATGCAAGATCCACGTAATCCACCTGTGGACAGGTATAAGCCTTGAATTTTGTTTCATGTATTACTTTTTCTGTAAACTGCTCCATATTTATATATATCATCTGAGCTAATGTTGCTTTTTCACCCTTTTTTTCGTTCCTTTTTTTTAATCTCTGCAGGCGTTTTTCTGGAGTCAGGCGGGATGTGTTTCTCAATGGGGTCAGTTGCTTCCTCAAACGTTCTCTCTTTTTCTGGTATTTGCAGCAGTTCCGTGTCTAGCCAAAGTTCCTCAAAATGGTTATTTGGTTGAGTTTTAAATTAAGGTTTTAACACTCTGGGTTGCATGCCGTGCCAGTCTCATCAACTCAGTCGTGGGGAAACGAACTTCTCCAGTGACAACAGCAATGTTGTAAATAAGTTCACAAGCACGCACTCATATTTGTTCTCACTCTTTTCTCCAGTCTTACAATGACTACATGAGGGAGTTCCACCACAACATTGGGCCGCCCCCTCCTTGGCAAGGAATGGTATGTAGCACTGAAACATCTGCATTTTGCATATTGGCGTAGCCATGAGGTTATTGTCTTTATTAACTGCTCCTTACATCTCGGTAACTGGCGGCATTCCTTGTTGTCTCCCAGGCACCATACCCTGGCATGGAGCAACCACCACACCACCCCTACTACCAGCACCATGCACCCCCACCCCAGGCTCACCCACCCTACTCTGGGCACCATCCCGTGCCCCACGACGCCCGCTTTCGGGAGAAAAGGGTGGTGCGCTCCTCCTTCTCCAGTCTGGTAATTACTCTCCTTCTAGTGGTCTGAAATATCCCTAGCTCTGAGGATTGTGGATGGTCAGAAGAGTTCAGTCATTTCAATAGCTGTGTACTGTTTCCATTACCGGGCCAAATGCGGGTGAACTATTGTGTGCGAAAGCCGGTTGCGTTTCCATCGTCACGTCCGGGTTTTGATCATGCCTCCTCGGGGGCCAGTGGCTTTTGGTTCGCCGAATACTCTTGGGCCAACTGGCGCTTGAGGCGGTGTCGAGGAGGAAGTTGGTGTGAGCGGAGTCAAATAAGAGAGGGTCAGGGCCAAAACAACTAGTTCGCACTGTCCTAATGGTAGAAATGCGGCTATTGTGAGGTCAAAACGGTAGGGTTAGTTTCTCTGCAAAAACAGGCAATCAGAGAATCAGTGAGGCCTGGGCACTTTGGGTGACGAGCATCAACAAAACCTGCAACAATCCCCTCACTTAAATGGTAGATCACTGGTTGGCACGTACATTTACAGAAATCATGGCTAGTTGATCAGGGTATGAAAGTTTGACCAGATTTGCTTAGAGTTTTTTTTTAATTTTTTTTTTTATATATAAAAGTAGATTACTTTTTGTAAATGACTTGACTACTTTTATTCTGTTTTCATTTGGAAATTATTTAATGACATTCCATTTAATGGGCCTTTCTCTACAGCACGACTATGACATGCGTGTGGATGACTTCTTACGGCGTACCCAGGCGGTTGTGAGCAGCAGGCGGAGTCGTCCTCGTGAGCGTGACAGGCAGCGGGAGCGAGAGAGGCCGCGGGACGCACGGCGAGACCGGGAGAGGGAGCGCGGACGGGAACGCGACCGGGAGAGGGAGCGCATGAGGGACCGGGATAGAGAGAAGGAACGAGGGAGATACCGCAGATGAAGGGGCCTAATCGAGGGCAATTCTGTTCCTCTTTTTTTTCTTTTCTTTTTTTTTTCAGTGCTAGATATTTTTTGTTGTTGTGGAAGGCGAACGGAATGCATAAATGTACTTAATCCAATCAGAAATCATTTTAAAATAATTATTTTCAGTTTAGTGTTCATGTGTATCATGCATGCATTGTATAAAACCAGACCCTTATTTTTTCAATTTTACCCTTTTTTTATTGGAGAACGGCTCATCATGTTTTTAGCGTATGAGCTCGGAGATCAGCCTATTCGTTCTGTACATTTTTTACTTGTGTATATGTACATATTTTTCTCCTCTGTCCCCTGCCTTTGCATTTCTGTATGGGTCTTGTATGAAGAAAGTTTGGTAACCCACACTTGCCACGGTGTCTTTGTGTTATACGTAATTGTACATGGTGTAAGCAGCCGAAGACATAACTACTAAAAGGAGTATTGTACTGTACCAATGGAGATGACAGTGTTGTAGCAGTTACCTCTTTTTAGCTTTTTTTTTGTGTTAAAAAGCTTTTTATGTTGGTGAGTGGAAGAAACTTCTTGTCATCTACCCACCTCCGTTGTAAGGGTCCAGTTAGTGCAGAATGACTGAAGTGCAGGCTACAGTTGCGCTGTGACGACTTCTGTGGTGAAAACAAGGTTGTATCTTTTACCGATGCTTTTTGTACAAAAAAATAAAACGAAAGGCATTTACGTTGCGTTGTATTTGCGCAAATATTATTTCCTAATCCTTGATCAATTTGAAACTAGACGTACCGCACAGCGGTGCATAATATGACTGCCTCATAAAGTGAGGGCTTGAGCAAGAATTAAGCTAAACTAGGAAATGAAAACATTGAAACATAAATGAAAAGACAGAATAAGTATTTATGTATACATATAATTTAACCCTGTAAAGACTGACACCTCCAATGTTAGGCAGAGATTAAAAAAAATTGTGTTTACCTTAATCCTACAATTTGGGAAACAGAACGAGAAAAAAAGTAAGACAATGCTTTCAGTCGATTTTGTTCTAATTCATTATTGTAGGGTGAAGAAACAAGGAATGGTTATAACTATATGTTGGATCACTGAGGAGTTCTATGAACACATGAGGATGGGCCCTAGTGGATCTGACAAGCCTAGTAACCAGCTTCTGATGTGTTTTATTCTTGTAGCCTAACCCTTTGCCTCTGATTCCTGTTGGACACAGTAATCTAGCCAAACTAGTTGTGTGGGTTTTGTTTTTTTTACATGAAATGAAATGACACTGAAGTAGGAGGGTAACACCTGTTTGTATTCACCGACTGACTGGCCAGCGCAGAGTTGTGACGAATACTGATCTAGAGTGACAGTAGTACTAATTCCTATATGACTGTTCAGACAGGTATTTGATTTAGGACCACATATGAAAGTGGCTTAAATCAGAATTGAAAAGGCCAGATTCCATGTGAAAAGCAGCTCTGAGTCACATATGAGCAAAACAGAAATCACATTTGGGGCCACTTTTGGTTGCAGTCTGAATGTAATCTTGGTGTTGCTGCTGGTGGAGAAGCCGTAAACTACCTGGTCACTATGCCTAAGTACTGCATGCAGGCCATAGAGCTGGCCAAACAGCAGGGCTCGCTGAACCCAGAAAGAGAAGCGTAACAACCTGTGCTCGAAGGGGGAGGGAGGAGGCGGGGAAGGTCATCCATGAAATCATAAAAAACAAGATTGACATCAAGGACGGCTATCAGAAGGACATCCTGTTGTGCAAACTTGTGCTGTTTCCCTACCACTTCTGCATTTACATTATGTGGTACTGTTCTTGGGTGTACCGGCTCAGCCTGAGAAAGGAGGAGTATGGCGAGCAGGAAAAGTTCTACCTCATTTGAAACACATGATTGTTAGGTGAAAATTCACCCTAGTTACCTCAGGACTCCGGAGCTGCATATAAGTATATTTATCAGACAAACAACAACAACAATTGCAATCGGGCTCACTCCCAGCACAAGGCTGAAAGTGAAGCAATGATAAACATATTGCACAAGGTTTATATAGACAGAAGTTTAGCGTTCAGCAGGGATAACCACGTGGTGGATTTCTGACGTCTGTGGCAAGGATGGAAGTTTTGCACAAGGTCGGAAGAAGCACAGTTCGACCCTTCTTATCACTTCTGGTCTAAACATGCTCTTGTACATATGCAGACTAAGTGGCACCTAATAATCTAAGTTACACACGCACACAGAAAAGCCATGTTCCTGCTTTCATAGGCACATGATTCATTCAAGGAATATATTAATACAAGGCACTTGATTAATATATTCTTAAGTCTTAACAGTGCTTGGAAATTATCTCCATCAATGATGATGTCACAGGCGCAGTTTGACAACCTGGGACGACCATCTGCGGGACACGTTCCTGGAGAGGCAGCTGTGGGTTAAGGAGAACTATGAGGTGCATTGAGGCATGTCAGTGATGTGCTTTGTGTTCAGTTTGCATAATACTCATTTAATTTGTGGCCAAACTTTTAAGTGCATTAGTTTGACAGGGTCTGGTGGCTCCCCTTGGCAAAGTCATCTTCAATGATTTTTCATCAATGTCCCAGACTGGCAAAGATATGACTTCCTGTCTCTGGAATATGTGTTCACTGCAGACAGGTGTGCGCATTGTTTATGTTGTTTGTTTATGAACAAAAGCAGGAGATGAAGATGGCACAGGAGTCCTCATAGAAGTGTTACCGCAGATGGATATGTATATAGATATTTTTTTTTTTTTTTTACATTTAGTCATTTAGCAGACGCTTTTGTCCAAAGCGACGTACAAGGGAGAGAACAGTGAAGCTAAGAGCAATAAAAAGCATGGTGTAACAATAAATACTACTTTACATGAGAATTAGAAAACAACGACCTAGAAAAAAGGAAAAAGAAGTGCAGGAATGTAACTGCTGAAGTGCAAGTTAAGCGCTAGTCAGGTGCCAGTTAGGAAAGGAGGTGCTCTCTGAAGAGTTGGGTCTTCAAAAGCTTCTTGAAGGTAGAGAGGGACGCCCCTGCTCTGGTAGTACTAGGCAGTTCGTTCCACCAACGTGGAACTACAAATGAGAATAGTCTGGATTGCCGTGCTTGCACAGACGGCAGTGCCAAACGACGCTCACTAGAGATATAAATGTGTATATACAATATACAGTGCCCTCCACAATTATTGGCACCCCTAGTGAATATGAGCAAAACAGGCTATAAAAAAATATGTCTTTGCTGTTTATCCTCTTGGTCTTTCACTCAAAATATTCACAAAAATCTTACCTTTTCATTGAAGCAAAATTATTGAAAGAAAAAAAAACTGTTGAAATTAAATAAATATTTTTCCCCATAACATGTGTGCCACAATTATTGGCACCCCTAGAAAAATCTTATAATTAAAATCTAACTGAAGTATATTTCCAGTCATGTTTTACATTTTTAAGTTCACCTGTTTGATAAGGAACTCTTAAGAGGTCAACCATGACTTCCTGTTCCACTCGCGAACAAATATGAGGTGACACAGGCCAAATTCCATTAGTCATTCATCACTATGGGAAAGACCCAAGAACACAGTGACAATGTGCGACGGAAAGTTGTGGAGCTGCACAAATCAAGAAATGGACACAAGTAAATCTCTAAAGAGTTGAAAATACCCATTTCCACTATCATGGAAATAATTAAGTAGTTTAAAGCGACAGGAGATGTTAAGAATCAGCCTGGAAGAGGACCTATCTGTAAATTGACCCCACGCACCGTGAGGAGGATGGTTCGACTGGCAAAAGAATCTCCAAGGATGACAGCTGGAGAATTGCAGAGGTAAATTGAGTCTTGGGTTCAGAAAGTCTCCAGAACTACCATCAGACGCCACCTCCATCACCACAAATTGTTTTGGAGGGTTGCCAGAAAAAAGCCTCTGCTGTCAATCAACAACAAACTAAAGCGCCTACAGTTTGCCAAATGTAAGTCAGACTTTCAATGGGACCGAGTTATATGGTCAGATGAGACCAAAATAAAGCTTTTTGGCAACAAACATCAAAGGTGGGTTTGGCGTAGACAGAAAGATAGCCATACAGAAGAGACCCCCATACCCAATGTGAAGTATGGTGGCGGATCTTTGATGTTGTGGGGCTGTTTTTCTTCCAAAGGCCCTCGACATCTTGTTAGGAGACATGGTATCATGGACTCCATCAAATACTAGCAGATATTAAATGAAAACCTAACAGCCCCCTCTAGGAAGCTTAAAATGGGCCGTGGTTGGACCTTCCAGCAGGACAATGATCCGAAGCACACCTCAAAATCAACACAAAAATTGTTCACTGACCACGGAATAAAGGTTTTGCCATGGCCATCACAGTCCCCCGACCTAAACCCCATAGAAAATCTGTCGGACGAGCTGAAGCCGAGTATACAAGCGTTGACCTAAGAATCTGAAGGATCTGGAGAGATACTGTATGTAGGAATGGTCTCAGATCCCGTGCCATGTGTTCACCAACCTCATCACACATTATAGGAGAAGACTCAGAGCTATTATCTTGGCAAAGGGAGGCTGCACAAAACATTAAATTAAGGGGTGCCAATAATTGTGGCACACATGTTTTGGGGAAAAATATTTATTTAATGTCAACAGTTTTTTTTTCTTTCAATAGTTTTACTTCAATGAAAAGGTAAGATTTGTGTGAATATTTTGAGTGAAAGACCAAGAGGATAAACAGCAAAGACATATTTTTTTATAGCCTGTTTTGCTCATATTCACTAGGGGTGCCAATAATTGTGGAGGGCACTGTATATGTATATAAACTTGGTGTTAGGTGAAAAATCACACTCAAGTTTACCTTGGACTTCAGAGCTGTGAATAAGAATATTTTTATTCAATATGCATATCGGGCTCACTCATGTCTTGGCAGACAAGTGAGAGGCACAGGCTCACTCTCATCTTGGAGGATGAGAAAAAGAGCTCGGGCTCACTCCCAGACTGCAGCAGATGAGAGAGAAACAAAGTTAAACACATCACACAAGGTTTATATAAGTTGAAGTGAGTGTTTCTCTGACGTCAAAACAATATGTCAGCAGAGATAACCACATTGTGGGTCTCATGTCCAAGGCCATCTTGCTATGATTTTTGCAACGTAATGCATCAGCAAGGCCGAAAAGAAGGGCTACTAGTTCTTCTTATCAGCCTTTGCTTACGCACACACAGAAGGTACTTTTAAGCAAACATACAGAGTTAGAAACGTCAGCACTTAAGTATCAAAGACACATAGATTAAAGTCAGAGTTTCACATTTCTCTATCACTGGTGTATGTATTACTGGGCTGTCTTTCCCATCTTTCTGTGTCATTGCGGATCATCTTTACATTTTGTGGTCAGGAACCAATAAATAAAAGGAAGCCGTTGAAAATAGGTTACTGCAGATAAGATTGCCATCTGAGATCCATTAGAAAATTAACTATCACCTCTATCAAGACCAAAACCTTGTGCCCCCTCCTCCCCCCCCCACACACACACCTACACACAAATGCACTACAGCGTAAATTATTTATATACTGCACTATGCTAATTTCATTTGAACCCTGCACATGCCCACATTATAATTAGGCCTATTCTATTTGGTAAAACATGTATCTTTTATTTTTCTTGCTATTTATTTTATCTTGCTATTTTGTGAATATGTTTATATGTTTTATGTCCGATGCACCAACCACACCAAGTTAATTTCCTGTATGTGTAAATATAATTGGCCAATACAAATTATTCTGATTCTGATCCCAATTGGCTTGCGGCAGAATTTCGCCAGACACTTACATGCCCTTATAGTCTATCAGGAGTAATGTATCTATGATTCAACATCAGCTCGTATTTTGTAGCTACGTTAATTACTCATAACGGAGTTTTTCCTATATTTTCTTTATTTGCAAACACATACACAAACCCAGGCAGAACAGATAGACTTGAGAATAAACATGAACAGAGTTTTTCCTACATCTCCCAAGACCAAACAGTCTGTATGACGTAAGATTTCAGCGACAGTGTCGGAATGCTGACATGGCGGCTTCCATAGCGGATGCGTTTCGACAAGGAACTTGGATCAAATTGATCATAGTTTTTGCGTTCCTTATTTCCTCCGCCACTGCCCTGATTCCAGGATTATATTGTGGGACAGAGAGCTGTTACGATGTTCTCGGCGTGACAAGAGAATCGGTTAAATCCGAGATAGCGCGTGCTTACAGACAGCTGGCTAGAAAATATCATCCGGATAGGTTCCGAGATGGGGACCCAGAACTCGCCGGAGAGACAAATGAAAGTGCTAAAGAGAAATTTCTTCTCGTCGCTACAGCATATGAAACCCTTAAAGTAAGCATGAAGTCTTTGAGATTCTCTATTTTAACACCACTTTACGTACAAAAATATTCAAATTACGATTTGTCATGTAACATTAGCGGTGTTATTAAATGTAACGTCAGGCTTTCGATGCGCCAACGTGGCAGTTACATTCTATAATGAATTCAAATATAGGATCAGTCGCTGTCGTGGCTGTAACGTGAATTATTCCATAGCCAGAGGTACTGTCTTCCTTCTGCTTTGTTCTGAAAATATATTTCTGTGCTGTAGGATGAAGAAACCAGGAAAGATTATAACTACATGTTGGATCACCCAGAGGAGTACTATAGTCACTACTATGCATACTACAGCAGAAGGCTGGCACCTAAAGTGGACGTGAGGATAGTAATCCTAGTAACAGTGGTTGCCATTTCTCTGTTCCAGGTAGGTGGCTATGTGACGTTTTCTTTTCTTTATAGCCTAACCCTTTGGGTTTGATTCTCTGGTTCAGAAAGACACATTTCCCCAGAACCAAGTCACAGTAACTAGTGTAATTATGCTTTTTTTAAATATAAAAAATATGAATCAAGTGCCTTGTATTAATATATTCCTTATATGAATCATGTACTTATGTAAGCAGGAACATGGCTTTTCTGTGTTTCTGCGTATGTGTAACTTAGAATATTAGGTGCCACTTAGTCTGCATATGTACAAGAGCATGTTTAGACCAGAGGTGATAAGAAGGGTCGAACTGTGCTTCCTCCGACCTTGTGCAAAACTTCCATCCTTGCCTCGGACGTCAGAAATCCACCACGTGGTTATCCCTGCTGAACGCTAAACTTCTGTTTATATCAGCCTTGTGCTGGGAGTGAGCCCGATTGCAATTGTTGTTTGTCTAATAAATATACTTGTATGCAGCTCCGGAGTCCTGAGGTAACTAGGGTGAATTTTCACCTATCAATAGTAGTCTTTACCAAGGTAACACCTGAACACGTAACCTCAGATTGAACATCCTCTCTCTCTGCATGTTTGTAGTATTACAGCTGGTGGAGTAGCTACACGGAAGCCATAAACTATCTGGCCACTATGCCAAAATACCGCATCAAGGCCACAGAGCTGGCCAATAAACAGGGGCTGCTGAACCGCACCAAGGAGAAGGGAAAGAACCGACGCTCGAAGGAGGAGATCCGGGAGGAAGAGGAGGAGATCATACGTGACATCATCAAGAACAAAATCGACATCAAGGGCGGCTATCAGAAGCCCAACATGTCGGACATCCTGCTGTGCAAACTTGTGCTGTTTCCCTACCACCTCTGCATTTACATAAAGTGGTACTGTTCTTGGTTGTACCGGTTCACCCTGAGGAGGGAGGAGTATGGCGAGGAGGAGAAGTTCTACCTCATCCGGAAACACATGAGGATGTCACAGGCGCAGTTTGACAACCTGGACGACCAGCTGCAGGACACGTTCCTGGAGAAGCAGCTGTGGGTTAAGGAGAACTATGAGGTGGGTTGAGGCATGTAGGGGTTGTGAGAATAATACTGAGCTACAGTTTATAGTTTTAATCATTTACTGAGAGAATTTTCATTTGTCGTCAAACTTATGTGGACACTGTGTACTGTAGTTTGTGTTTTGCAGTGGGTGTAGGAAAGTATTTCGGATTCAATAAGTGCTATTTTTGGGATGCCTAAACTAACCTTTTGTCACAACAGATGTATTGAGAAACACCTGTGGAACTCTGGAACTCCTCTGGCTTTTGTGATGTGCGACTAATGTTTCAACAGTCCAGTTATATCAGTTTATCAGGAAACGTCTATTGAGACGGGCCTCCCTACCTGATTAGGGTTATTTATTATGTCCACAGCACATTCAAAGGACGCTGTGGACATCGGTGATGGTTAGATCTCCGCTGATGTCATTCATAGTAGCTAGATATATAGATACAACTCTTATTTACAAGTGCATGGAACCTACAGATGACCGTATAAGCTCTTTGATGTGCAGTATTACCTCAGTGATGTTCAGTGCACTGTCTGGACGTGTGTTGGCTGCTGTCGGGTGTGTTAAATTTGACTTCTGTTGACAGGTTTATAAAGTCGAGCAAGAGGAGGAGATGAAGGTGAAGATGGCACAGGACCCCAGGTGGAAGCGCTACCGCAGATGGATGAAGAATGAAGGACCGGGTCGTCTCACTTTCACCGATGACTGATGACCCATACATACATACATGCAGACACAACACACAACAAGCCACAGACACATGTGCACACAGATATGCACATGTCAAACTTTTAAAACCGATATGCCAATAAACCGCATATAATGCATCCCAAGCGCTCTATAGACACTACTGTGTGAACCTCATACTGATTGCGTGGCCTGCCTGTGCGTGTGTTGTGATGGAAACATCTACAAATAATGTTGGGTCATATGAAGCATTAGAAAGATACGTCTGAAAGGGGGCTGTCTCGGTTTCTGGCAGTGGATGGGGTGATGCAATCTACAGCCAAAACTACATATTGGTGAAGCATTTTGCCATCAAAAAATGATTTCGTTCATTCATTCAGTTTACGATTTTTAAGTCTCTTTTTTGTTGTTGTCATGGAATTCATATTTTATAATATTATTAAAGTGGGTATGGGAAAGCATGGAATTTATGTGTCCTTTGTTAGTGCCCTATTATTTCAAAATCTTATGCCTCACCATGTTTACATATTTTTATGTTTTTATTTTTAATGTAGACAAACATGTTCAGAGGTGCATGATAATAGCCTGTATCATTTGAAGCTGCGTGTCACACATTTTATGGATGGTCTGTGTTTACATTTACATTTTTGGTGGTGTCTAAAGGGCATTTTTGGGGTAATTTAAGAAAGGAGTTAGCATGCTATAAGCATAGTTGCTCTAGCTACAAATAAAAACAAGTAACTTATGACAACAAAAAGTACTGAATGAGGAAAGCAAGAAAAATCAAGTGATCCCTGCCATTCAAGGTTTTGAATCCACTGCTGGGGTTTCTTTTTTTGGGCATTTCAGACTAGCTTTATGAATTATCCCCAAAAATGCTTAGAAAAAGCATAAGCATAAAAAATGCTTCATCTTTAGTTCTTGCATAATAGCAATAGGCACTACACAGGGCTGCTTTTTACTCACACAGACTAGCTGCTATTTATACTGTTAAGGTTAAAGTTGGACGAACTGGAAAATAAAGATGAAAATAAATGACCCCCTCTGCACTTTTAAACAAGCAGCACAAATGTTAATGTGATATGGAGCTCTGATACAGAATCAGAAAGATCTAAACAGTTTGTGAATTACAGTCTTTGACACAAGTATGTAAATGGGGGAGGGTTTTTTCCCATTTGTGTAGTGGTGATACATTTAGATGACACTGTAAAAAGTCAATCAGACCACATTTGGAGTGATGATCACTGTTCTTGACTTAACAACTCCAGAAAGCCTGGTGTGTTCTGTCACTGAGGTTGCATTAGTTTGATTGCAATTAGACTTACTTCAGTAATATTACCAAATGCCTTAATCTTATTTATACATTTACTACCTTACGTATGGTATGCTAGTATCAGTTCTAAAAAATAGACTCTAAATAGAATGTATACTTACAGGTCTGTGAACTAGTCAGTTCTGCAATAGTCTTAAATGTAGACTACATTATATCATATTTACCGAAGTTGCCGTGTAGTGGTGAACTGTCCATGAGGTTTTGTATTTTAGAGATCTTTGAGGTTCTGTGTGATGATTGCAATTGCATCTCTCTCATATCTGTCACTTCTATGGGTCTGATGGCTGTGCTGGTGAATAATCAGATGGTATTGTTTGTGATGACTGCTGTAAATGATACCGTGACTGAAAATAAAAACACATTTTATAGTTGGCTACCTCTCATTCCATTTGAATATCCTCTGAATGTCCACAGTATATAACACAGTTAGTACATAATCGGCTGTAATTGCTGAAATAAGTAGAGATAGCAAAATGTTGTTTTGTAAAAGTACAATAGTAGGCTACCACCAGGCGGCGTCATTTGATTAAAGTTATGTTCGGAATGGCAGGCGTACCATGTATTATGTATGTTAGACCCAAAATATCTAACCCAAAAGTTCTAACACCATAGCCCAGTCATTCGTTAGGGCAGTTTGTTTTTCATTTAGCTTTGACAGTCTTTTGTTCGAGTCTTAAGACCGCTTTTTACTTGCTTTTTACGCAGAAACGTAAGCACGTAAGATACATTAGGTTGTATGATAAAGGCCATGAGTAAAACCAGCGCAACACAAGTCAAGTCAAACCAAACGGGTACCACCCCTAAGGAGGTGGGGAATCCACATATTCGGATGATCGGGAATTTTTCTGCTCTAAGTGGGCAGGAGCAATTCATACTCCAACCACGTCACGTCAGGTCGAGTGATGCACGCTCACTGCTAAGAGTATTTGTCATCAAAACAGAGAAGTCAGTCTGACAGAGCCTTGTTTAAGTTGAGGGGGCATCAGAAACCATCAAGCTCACTTCCGATCCGTTGGCACTGGCGAAGAAGTAACTTCGACTGAATATGTCTTCCAATTCTAATCTGACCAACATGCGTCGGCTTGTTGAACAACTGAGACTCGAGGCCAGCGTGGAAAGAATAAAAGTAAGTTTTAACCCTTTGTATATTTTTATTTTGTGGTAGGCTTGTATATTCATGCGAAGGCTTGCACTGCATTTCAAATGTACAAATTTGAAACTACAACATTGTCTGAGTTTGTACGTGGAAGATAAGACAGATTATGTTCATGAAGGAAGAGGTTTTAGGATTTTGCTCATTATATCTCCGAACATATCTCATTTCTAGTTTCAGGATACCTACATAGACC
Organism: Clupea harengus; assembly: GCF_900700415.2. Classification (NCBI taxonomy): domain Eukaryota; kingdom Metazoa; phylum Chordata; class Actinopteri; order Clupeiformes; family Clupeidae; genus Clupea; species Clupea harengus. The sequence goes on along the minus strand of NC_045163.1, from coordinate 21,888,145 downwards.
ACATGTATTTGCATGACGCCTCTCGTTTGTTTATTATGGTAATACGTTAGATGCAACAGTTAGGAACATTCTCTCAGCCTGTTCCACTGGAACCATATTCTCCCTGCAGCCTCAAAATAGTCGCGGGTAGAACATGATTACAGGGGAGAGGGCTGTGCGAGTCAAGGATACTTGTATGGTGCTGCCACTCAGGCTAACCTCAGGTGAAGCTGCCACTACAGCTGGCTTTAGTTTAAGAGATGGAGAATATGTTTTTCAAACATTCCTCCACAAAATAAGCTGATCTTAACTTGCTGTGTGAGTGTGTGTGAAAGTCAAAGGAGCCACCTTCGCACCAGCCATCTTGTAGGACTAACCACCCTGTTCCAACAGGTGTCCCAAGCCGCGGCCGAACTGCAGCAGTACTGCCTCCAGAACGCCACAAAAGATGCCCTCCTGGTTGGGGTGCCAACGGGCAGCAACCCTTTCAGGGAGCCACGTTCCTGTTCCCTCCTCTAGGCGCTCGGTGGGTGTTCCTCATTACTTGACCCTTCGTCATGCCCTTAGCAACGCACTCACAACACATCAACAGACAGCATGTAGTGACACTGTCTACCCTTCACAGCCCCAGCTATATCACTTTCACCCATTTCAGACCTGGGTTGGACCAGGCTTTTTTGACCAAGGTGTAATCTGTTTTTAGTCAGTTCAGATCAGAGTAATGTGACTGCTGTGGACTCCGGGTTTCCGAGTGAATTGTCGAGCTTTAGACAAAGGCCATTTCAAAGATGTGCAGCTATTCTGTAGTGGTCAAATCTTTCCCTTTTTTCTGCCTATATATATGTCTGTTTTTTTTTTTTAGCTATATTTCCTGCTCTCATCTGTCAACAACTTCATATGAGTTCACTGGCTTCAGCAGTTGACTACAGATTTCAGTGTATTGGCATTTGTGAGTTCAAACATCTTAACCTGGAATAACTCAACCGTTACAGTCACAGCTGTGTGCTGAAGATTATTTTTACCCCCGAAAGTTGTGTCCATATCCGGTGCTGTTTTTGGGAAGCGTGACTGGACTGCTGAAGTTTCCGTGTGCTGGCCAGGCTCACTGCATCAACAGGAAGTTGGGAAGGGAAGGAGGGGTGGGGAGGAAACACAGAGGTGGCATGTGGACTCTCTCTCCTCCAGCTCAGAGAAAGAAATGCTTGCAGACTTCATATGTTCCTTTAGCTGCCTTAAGTTAGAGAAAAATGACCTATTTACCAGGTGGTTACTGTTCGATGTGGATATTGATTGTTGAAATGCCAGTGTTGTGTGGATATAGTCCCCCAGCTGGATTTAGTTCTGTCGGCATGAAGCTGGTTTTAGTTTGGTACTCTTGGCAATACAAACTATTGCTCTCCAGAAAGTTCCATTTCCATAAGTGAATAAATTAAGCAATACTTTTACTAGCAGCTACTTTGAGACAGCTATAATCTAAAGAAACAAGTCTAACCAGCTTTCATTGTCATTTCCACATGCAAATTTTTGTTTTTGACTGTAAAATTTTGTGTCTTATTACAGGACATTTCTTGTGGAAGAATTCCGACACAAATTGACCAGTCACAACTATAGGGACCAAAGATGGGAAAATGTTTTCATTTCAAAAGAAGAAAAAATATTTATTTAAAATTTATTTTGATACATTTTTAATCCATGTCTGTGAACGAGTCATGTTGTTGATTTAGATTAATTGGTCAGCTCCCATATGTGAGAGTGTGTTGGAACATGGTTCCAGACTGAATGCTGGCTCACTGGAATAAATATCATTAAAATGCAAATTCATATGCATCACTAAGACATGTTTGACAGTTTTGTTTCAAATTTGATTGAGTTCTCTTTTCTAGAAATGTAACTATGAACTGAACTAATGATCTTTATTCATGTACTGTTCCTGTTACACAGCCTGGAAAGAGGGTAAAGATGTTGTTAATTATTGTTAAAATAACATTTCATCAAATACTTAGGGGACTAATACAATGGGCTTGATATGAACCATTTTGTGTTTCACACATATCACTAGGAACTGTATTAGATTGGACACACAATTAACTATGGGACCTATTTTAAGCGTCTTTGAGAACTTTGAAAAGCACTATATAAATGTGATGTATTATTATTATTTTTTATTTTTGGCCAAGGGCACACTTCACTGATGTGTTGGTGTATGTGCTTTCCAGGGACTCAGAAGAATGTGATGTTTTAAGTGAGTCCAGCATTTTTGTGGTTTGGCTGTTCTACCCACAGGACAGAGTATGAAGTGGTTTGACATTGGCATTATTGCATATCATCAATAACAGCATGAAAAGCTTTGTGACAGCAATGGAGAGGACTTCTGACTGGAGGGAACTGTTGGTTTGGAAGGTGCAAATGGAATAATCAACACAAAAAGTAAAAGCGTAAGTGACTCTGACTTAAAGTATAAGTGCACCCAAAAATGAATGATATGGCTGAACTGTGATGAAACACATCAATGCTTGTTTTATTATTGGTGCCATCTACTGTTTAAAATCATCCTGAATCGATGCTGACGTATCAAGGACCGTTTGGTGCATGACCACATCATGAAATGGGCGGCTCTGCCTCCCCCTGATTGTCACTTATCATTCACAGGAGTTTACACCCCTCCCTCCTCCGCCCCTTGCCCACTTTTTTTTTTAGAATTTATCCAAATTATTTAGTGGGTGAAGTTAGGCTCAGAGCTGGGGGTGAACTCACACTTCAATAAGTCAAGGACTTTTGTTCATTGTTTTTACGACAATGCAAACATGAAACAATTCATTTAACAGTTTAATACCTGAATGATATCAATATGAATACATTTTGAAAGATGTGATCACGCAACAAAATAGTAAATACTGAAACCGGTAAATGCATATAAGCAATCGAGTAATATGAAAGGAACTCACAGAGGCCCAACTTTACTTTTTAGTGATGGAGTGAATGATTAGCACATCCGCTTTTTGCTGTCCTCCAAAGGAAACCAATCAAGATAGGCCTTGTTGCTTTGGAGATAATCTTAAAGATCAGTGTGGAGGCCAGGACATGAGCGACCACACACACCATTACTATAATGATGCTTTAATTTGACCATCAAGACATGTCTCTTGCTGATAGAAGACAAATTCAGGTTTTTTTTTTTTTTTTTTAAGACGTTTTTTTGTTGTTGCAGAGGGTGGTAAAGCTAGCCCAGTCAAAACTGTGCAACATCTTGAAGGTGTTCTCCCCACAGAATACAAAGAAAATCGTGGTCTGGACACAGGCGACCATAGGGACACTTCCTGTTATCCAGAATGCTGTGTGTTTGCTAATGGACGCCCATTCAATGAGAGGAAACCCTGGCCTCCCACTCAGACCCATAAACCTACAGTGGAAATATAAACTGACTGAAGAGGAACACACCAACACGTTCTGCTTGTCTTGGTTGGATTAACCTGCTCAGTTACAGGTTTTTAAACAGATACCATAGTCAGATTACTACGTGGAAATAATTGCCTCCCTCTTTGTGAGGATCCTATTTCCTTAAGTGGTTATGGTGTACTTGATAAATATGTGTTTTTGCTTCTTTTTGACAGCCATATCTTCAATGTAACATAGCAACATTTGATCACACATTGAAGAATCTAGTCTGTAATTTGATATAACATATAAAGTATTGTTACATTGATTTTACATTTAAAAATATGTCATACAAACTAAATGTATCACCCCTCCCACCTAAGAGATATTGTTTTAGCTGCAATAGTGAGTGTTTGCTCTTTCTAATCTGTTTTTATCTTTCCCTCAGTTTAGCCATTTATCCATGGGTATCACTGTTTTTCCTGAGGGCACAATCTCTTATTTTTCAGCCAAAAAAAGAGGATTGTTGAATATAGATTGAGGTTTTGGCGTCACTCAGTGGTTACTAGTAGTATTGATTCATGTTTGTGGTCCAATATTACGTTTGCCTGTTTTGAGCCTCACCACTAGCCGTACTGTGTGATCGTTCACTCTCAGCTTCAGAGCCTCCGTGAAACACGTGGATTTTCCTGCAGAAACAACAACATGGCAAGCCAGGGGCTGACTTACGAGGGTTGTAATTTTTTTAGACAAAGATTGATTTTAGCAACTTTAAGTGGGAAGCGGGTGAAAATACGAAATATAAGATCCAGAGATGACAATCCAGGGTTGCGAGGTAAGTGAAACGAAACACAGCTAGCTCGCTAGCACGGTGCTAGAAGTAGTTTGTGACGTCGCTGTAATATCGGGAGCAAGTCAACACACTTTCAGATGTCACCTGCACCAACGCTTTTCAGTCCTCAAGCTATATTATCTTTTGAGAACCTTACTGAATAAGTCTAGCACGTAAATAGAAGTATTCGCTGTTATGCGAATGTTATGTTTTGCGTTCACATCTGATGTTCTGTTGGTGGGGAAGCTATCTGTTGATCAAGGCATGTACCTGGCTAAGTCAAACAATATAGTACTGGATAGTGGACGTCTTGACGCCTGTGCAATGTACCCTCACCATAACGTGAATGTCGTTGTCATGTATCGGGTTTTACAGTTTTCACTCTCTAAACGATGAGCATTTCTAAAGTTTTCTTGCAAATATTTACATGCGCCACTACTTACAGAGGTACTGCACCCTTAAATGTTTTTTTTCCTTTCTTTTTTTGTGGTTGCTGAAAACAGAATGTGACTGTACTGTGATGAAAGACATAAATGCTGGTGTTAATATTGACAAAATTCGCATGTTTTTTAAATTGCCACTTTATGTGTTGAAAATGGCTCAACCCAACATCTACTGTTTCAAATCATCCTGAACCTTTCAAGGCCGATGCTGACGTAGAGAGAACCGTTTGGGACTTACCTACGTTGTGATATGCGTACATTCGAATGGAGTAAACTCTGGCCCTCCGTCCGTCTCAGCCCCTTGCCCACCTTTTTAAAGTGTTTCAAAATGATGCAGTGGGTGAAGTTATGCTCAGAGCTGGTCGAGCTCTTTCTGAATGTAAAAAAAAAAAAAAAAAGCTATAAACTAAATGACATGACTGAACTGTGATGAAACACCTCAACACTGTTGTTAATATTAACACAAATTCCATTCATAAAAATTATGCAATTTATGGGTCGAAAATGGCTCAACATGTCATCTACTGTTTAAAGGTGCACTGTGTAGTTTTTAGTGCCATCTATTAGTAGAACTGGAGTATAGTATTTATTCTGTTTTCATTAGTGTATAATTACTTTAGCTTCGTTAGCTTAGAACGAGCCCTTCCTATCTACATAGGGTGTCCTCTACCACGGAATCTGCCATGTTGCACCGCTATGTTTCTACAGTAGCCCAGAACGGACAAACCAAAACTCTGGCTCGAGATGGGGCTTTTTGCGTTTTTTTTCATGGCATTTGACAGCCACTGTAGTTTCGCGCACACGCCTCACCATTAGATGCCACTAAAATCTACACACTGTACCATTAAAATCATCCTGAACCTTGCAAGGCTGATACTGATGTAGAGTCAAACGTTTAGGACTTCTTTTTGTCAGGGCATCCATAGACCCTCAGTCTAGTAAACTCTCTTACCCTGCTCTTCAAATTTTTTAAATGATGCAGCTGGAGGTAAGTGTAAATTCACCCTCTAGCTCTGAGCCTAACTCCACCCATGGCATCATTTTGAATATCGGGTCTGTACGATTTGGACTTAGGGTGACTTCGGCTGACTTGTTGGTCAACGTGAACAGCCGGTCTCAGTCGGGGAAGAGGAGGTGGAGGAGGAGGAGGGGCGTAAAATCCTGTGAATGGCAAGTCTCGATAAGCAAATGAAAATGACACTTGAACTCCCAGGCAGGGAAATTCAGGAGGTGTTTTCACTTCCTCCCAAAATGGTCAACTCTATGTCAGCATTGGCCTTGCACGGTTCAGGATGATTTTTAACAGCATGTGGCCTGTTGAGGCATTGTAAACCCATCAGATGCTGATTTTGATGAATATTTACACCAGCATTGATGTGTGTCATAGTAGAGTCATATCGTTTAGTTTACAGCTCAAAAATCACATTTAGGTGTGCACTACCTCTTAAACTGGGGCATTGGGATGGACTCTGCTAGCACATAATGATCTGGAGGGACTTTAGGAGATTTAGGTATAACTCATCGATAACTTACTGCAGGTTTCCGCAAAAAAATCTACTGATTATTCTTAAATAAATTGTATCATTTATAAATAAATATTCTTTGATCAATATTTACCTCACAGATTTTGAAGCAAGTTTTATCAGACTTTTGGACAAGATAACCAACGGATCCCAAATCGAAATTAACCAAACAGGTAAGTTCTGGCATTACACCTTATATTTAGCACCCCAACTTAATTTCGGTGCCAGTCAACACATTTTTTTGTAAAACTACATTTTTAATGATTGAGGTTCTGTCTGAAATACCATTTTTGCTATCTTTACCTTGAGACATTTGATTTTTTTTTAGTTTGGCCTACCTGTTTATTTCCATAGATGTCCATCAGCTAGTTTAGAAAATGCCTCTCGGTCTGTCGATCATATCATAACCCCCAGCCGTGGTGTCCACTCTGCAGGTACGGTCCTGTTCTATCAGCCAGGGCTGCTGTACGGGGGCTCCGTGGAGCATGAGTGCAACACGCAGCGGTCGGTGGGCTATTACCTGGAAGCGCTGCTCATGCTCGCCCCCTTCATGAAGAACTCGCTGAAGGCTGTGCTGAAGGGTGTCACCAATGACCAGAATGACCCGTCTGTGAGTCCCTCCCTCCCTCCCTCCACGCTTCACAAGGAGAGCAGTGTGTCAGTTTTGTTGATAGTGCCCAGAGGGATCGATATAAGACCTGCCTTGCAGGGCTCTACGCTAAGGTTTTCCCCAAGGAGTACATGTGCTCCTAAATGAAAAAATGTAGGAGCACACAAAGAAATTTAGGAGCACAGCGGGTTTTTTTTATGTGGAAGTAAAGCATGTCATTTGCGACCTACAGTTCAAAACATTGTATTTTCCAACGTTCAACCCCATTCATATTCAGTGTTTCCGAAGCAAGTTAGCTGGTAAATTGATCAAATTACTGCATTTGTTCATATTTCAACACTTTAGTGGACCTCTTATCAATTGTTATTAGTAGTATTTTATATAGCCAGCTTTACCTAAAGTTTATTGTAAGATATAGCTTGTTAGATTCTAAATGCAGTTAGAGTTAGACTGTACGTCTAGTATCTAACGTAAGCAACACTTTCACTGTAGCTAGCTAGAGAGCATGTGTATCATAACCAGAAGTCTGTTGGTTTATAGTCTGTCAAATTAGTTCTAGTTATTGGTGTTTGTTGGCATACAAAGTTAGTCTTCTCTTATTAGCCTAGTTAGTACATCTGATTAGAGCTAGCAGCAATGAATTGCAGATTAAGGGGTCCCTATCTCAGTGTTAATTTTGGCAGCTATTTTAGATTTAGTCTTAAAACGAAAATGCATATTAGTTTTAGTCACATTTAGTCATTTTTATCCTTCTTAGTTTTAGTCTAGTTTTCGTCAATGAAAACTCATTACATTTTAGTCTAGTTTTAGTCACATTTAAAAGTCCATATTATAGCCACATTAAACTCCTTTCCTTCCCTTCTCAGGCCCAGGGACCCCCTGTGTTGTGTCTACAACTGCATAATAGTCAAGCTTGCAGTACTTAAATTGTGGATGCAATTAGTCTCTAAGATACAGATCTCTTAGTATATGCCTACAGCTGAATTCCAATTAATTCAATGTAAATAATCATTTTAAGGCAATACTTAATTAACAGAATTATCATTCAAATATAAGAGAATATCAAGTCTAGATTTTCAAATGATGTGATAGCACATTACAACTACTATGCCTACCTGGCCTTAGAGTTAAATCAACCACATATCCTCCATATGAATTGCTGTGCAATTTGATAACCAACAGATTTAGCTAGACGGATAGTTTTGACAGTTGAAAGTGGTGTCAATGATAATAACAATTGCCCAAATAGACAAGGATATTTAAACCAATCACATATTCATTTATTTTTTCTTGATTAATGTCATGCGTGGCCTGTCGTCCATTCTGCAATGAGTTTACTAGCTAGCTATCGATAGCTAGTATAACTTAGCTAGGATATGCTACCTCATAGTTAGCTAGCTAAAAGTTTGCCAAGGCTAACGGGAGGCTTAAATCGAAAATGACTAGCTAACTATCCAAGCTGACACAACCTATACACTCGACTGCCCCTTTGAAGTTAACTTAACGTTGGCTAATATATTCTAATAACTAGTTATCATTGACAGTTACTAGCTAAGTTACCAAACCCCTTTCTTGTCTTAAATTGAGCAGTTGCTGGTGTGAGCTACAGTATGGGAGCTAGCAAAGCCATTTCTAGCTCTGCTTCACAATATTGCTGCCTAGTGTTATAAGTTAATGTAATACATAAATGTTAATAAAGTATCAGACATAAACAGGATACAACACACCAGTAACCAATTGATATTATGTGTTAATATACCGAAAATATCAGTAAATCGAGGTGGTGCTGCTGTCTGTCCCGTGGAAGACCATTCAAACAGGTTGCCAGCAGGGTTTTTTTGCGAGCTACTTATACTAAATGATCACATGTCGGCGAGATCGTCGTAACCCTCTTTTTATATGGCTCTGGCCCATTGGTTGCGAATAGTCGCTCTCATTTGCATGAAGTTAAACGTGTCATCATGCTATGTTCACATTGTGCAGTCGCGACCCCGTCACTTGTTTCCATATGAAATCTATGGTATGCTTCACTTCTTCGCACCGTTGTTCCGTGTATTGACAACAATACCCGTCACTCGCGCACTATGCTCGTAAATTATTTTTCAAGTTCGCACATACCTATTTTTAGGCGCAAATGCGAGTGAAATACTCGCACTGTAGAGCCCTGCCTTGTGTCAGTCGATTTGCTCTTTGGTTGCTATTGCCTGATTGCTTTGTTGCTTTGTTGTTAGACATAAACTGGCAGATTGCAAACCGGATAGGCTTTGTCAAGAGAGTTAAAACTGCACAACAAACACGGATTCATTAAAAGATCTCTGAAGGCGTCAAGTCAAGTATTAATTCCTGACAGAATCTCATAAACAGTTGAATACATTACAGCGTTGATGTGTAACACTGTTGAATTCTGAATTACCAAGCGACCACAGAAGCGACGCATCTGGGGTGAATCTCAAAGTGTGGCTGTTCTCTCAGACAAGCGTTCTCTCTCAGTGCCATTCAAACCTTTATGTGTCTCGTATGGTTTACAAGTCATGTGGAAAACCTTCAACCCTCTCTGCCTTTAGGTTGATCTCCTCAAAGCCACTGCTGTTCCACTTATGAAGAAGTTTGGGATTGATGGAGTCGGCGTGGAAATAAAGGTAACAGCTGCAGTTTCAAGAATTCGAGTTTTAATCATTTTTGTGCTTTCTACACTGTAAAGATGGATTGGAATTGTGTTGTTCATCATTCTAGCTTCTTTCTGTTGTAAAGCACTGGCTTATTCTTCTGGGCAGGAATTGTGTCTAGATGAGAAGTTTATTTTGATCGCTATTTAATGCTTTGCCGTTGTTGTTAATGTTTAGGTGACTAAGAGGGGTATGGCCCCAGGTGGAGGAGGAGAAGTGCTTTTCACCTGTCCGGTCCGTCGCACCATCCGACCTGTTCAAATATCGGACCCGGGCAAAATCAAGAGAATCCGGGGAACAGCGTATCCTTCCAAACTGACTTTAACTTTACCTGCAACTCTTTGACAGAATCTCACATTTTAAAATGACCTCAGGGAAATTAGTTCCATACCTTACCCTTTCTACAACTTCAACTGACAAGCAGTACAGCACCTCAGTCACTATAACTCTGTGTGTATAACTCTTATCACATAGATTCGCATGGAGTTCAGCTGTGGAAATCCACCAGTGATGTTTCTCCCACCACTCTCCCCTCAGACTCTCTGTCCTTGACTCTAACGCCTCACAGATACTCTGTCAGAGTCTCTCCACAGATGGCCAACAGGATTGTAGACTCTGCGAGAAGCATCTTGAACAAGTTCATTCCAGATATCTACATTTACACCGACCATATGAAGGGGGCAAACTCGGGAAAGTATGTTCCTCCACACCTTGACTGCATGTCATTTATAGCACTAACCAGCAGAGGGAGTCAGAGTCAGAGTGAACACCAACAGAGCTTTGATTTTAAATGTCAAATTGATCATTTGCTTTGCCTCAAAAAGCACCTTACCTCTGGACAGGCATTTATTGAGATTGCTGATTGTATTGCTGATAACACACATATCATCATTATAACACAAAATAAACAAATGTTTTAAACAAATATTCCAACCCTCGGATTCACAACACGTGGTCTGTGCTTCTGTTCCTCAGATCTCCAGGCTTTGGCCTTACTCTGATTGCTGAGACTCTGAATGGGACTTTCCTGGCAGCGGAGATGGTGTCGCCGCCACAAGGTCAAACCCCCATGCTGCCGGAGGACCTGGGAAAGGCCTGTGCCAAGCAGCTCCTTGAAGAAGTCTATCGAGTGGGTACCCCAGAGGGCATGGCTTTACTTCTTATTATAAGAAAAGATATATAATATAGAGTAGAAAGACATATAATATAGCGTATAAGGTATTCTGTTTCAGACAGTAATTACCTGTGGATTAGTCCAATGAACGTCTGTTAGATCATTAGAGTGAGATATATATATATATATATATATATTTTTTTTTTTGAGGAAGTAAACTTCGTATTTCATATGTTCATATGCTGCTCTGTGCATACAGCTTAGCCTGCTTGACGCAAGTCAACCATGTTGTATGTAGGTGTCATTGAGTTTATGGTATGTGATGAGCCAAAAATCAATACAGAGAAGTAATGTGTCCATGACGTAAGTTGACCGTACTGTACTGTTGTTTTTGAGAAGGCCAGAATGATGTGGCACTGCACAGAACAGGTTGGGTGTAAGAAAGTTTTTAGGTTTGGCTGATGTTTTAATTAGTGTTGACTAGTTTTTGCATAGTGCGATTCTTTTGCATCGTTAGCAAGTAACAACCTGTGCTATTTGCATGAGGCCGCTTATTTGCACAACGCCTCCCAGGAACCCATTCAACAGATGTGTGCAGGGCACTACAGCACTCAAATTTCCATGTTTCATTTCCATGTTTTACTTGGGAGGCTTTTGCTCACAAAGGGTCATAAACAGACACATAACAAGAGACAATTCATCTTTCAGGCACTAAACTCCGTTAATTAGGGGTTTAACCATACATAATATTCATGGTTCTCTATGTACCTTGGTTTTAAGGTAACTTTTTTTTTTTTCCAAATATTTTTGGCTCATAAGCCATAGTACTAAGTATAACCGAGAAGGCACTCAAATACTGGCATATTGTCAAAACAGAAAAATAAATAAAAACAAATGACACAAATACTGGCATATTGTCAAAACAGAAAAATAAATAACACAAATGTCAGTAATGCTCGATTGCAGCAGGGCTCAAGCACTTTGACTAGATGCTTTAATTCTGTATTTTCTGTATAAGTCTGGTCGCCTATCCACAGCGATAAATACTCTAGCTTTAGTTATTACTTTGGCACAATCTGAATCTGCAGTTAGAGGCTGCCTAAATGCTGTGAGGAGAAGGATCGGTTTTCCAGTCTGTTTCCAGTTTGTTTCATTACACTAATCAACACTTTCGAACGACGGCGTCGTAAATACATATTTTTAGGTGCATCCACAGGCATATCGGACTTCGTTGAACTATGTCGGCATACATTCGGACACAAATCGTTGTCCATTGAGCTTCACTAATCTGGCTAACCAGGCTAAACCGACTAGCATGCTACAGCTGATCGACAGCAACTGGTACACTGCCAAAACTGCAAAAAAAAGAATTTCTGTTTCATGTGTGTGGATAGTAACGTGAGACATAAGTAGACTAGTCCGACAGTAATTGTTTGGGTCACCAAACCGAGGAAGTCGTATACCGAGCTAAACGTCCTGTACCGAACGGTTCGGTACAAATACACACACCATTATGCCCCTAAAGTTCATCCCCATTTATGGCATGGCATGTTCCAGAGAAAAGTACAGAGAGGCAGAGAAGAACAGACAGACAGACAGACAGAGAGATTGACAGGCAGACAGACAGGCAGGCAGGCTGGCAGGCAGGCAGACAGACAGACGGAGTGTGTGTTAAGTCCTGTACTCATCATTAGGTGGGGAATGTGCATGAACAGGGCCAGCTCTGTGACTTGCTGTGATTGAGTCACAACCCTGTGAGACACACGGACTGTGCCGATGAGCTGACAACCCTGACGACCCTGACGAGAGGTCAAGAGCTTTGAGGTTTCTGTGTATGCGCCGCACACAGAGCCTGCTGACATGGGAATTATGGAGCGTTTTTGACCCATTGGGCAGCTGTGGGTCACTGTACCGATCATGTACAAAACATGTTTTGAAAGCACAGTGGGCTGAGTGGAACTCGTGACTTAAATTGTGATGTGAAGGGCATGTTTGTGTTGTTGTGTGTGTGTGTTTGTGTGTGTGTTGTGCTGCGCTGTGGTGTGTGTGTTAATTGAAGAGCATAGGATTCAATAATTCTATGATTATCTGCTTCCATTGTTTGCCGACACAGAGCTTTTAACAGACTTTGGGCAATCGAATGTATTCACACTAAACATAGTTTTAGCAATATTGTATTAACAGTACAAGTTTAGCATCTGGATACCAACAGAGTACGCACTCAGGCGCACACACACACACGCACTCTCTCACACACACACTGTCACACACACACGCACACACGCACATATGCTGTTTATGAAACTGTTTATGAACTCCCACTCCGCAGGCTGTGCTATGCTGCTGATTGCTTTGGTCATCCGTGTCTGTCAGGAGCATGTGAGTCGCGTTAGTCAGGAGAATCTGATGATTCCTCTCTGAATGCACAATATTGTGGAGCAGCGCGGCCTGGACTCCTAGCAGAAGGGTTCACCTCATTGGTCAGAGAGGAGCAGGCTGAGGGCAGGAGGAGTGGGGGGGTGGGAGTGGAGAGTCAGGAGAGTGCTTTTGGAAGAAAAGTTAATGTTTGAAGAGGACACCAGAAGGGACAAGCCTGTGACCACCACCTGTGTGTGTGTGTGTGTGTGTGTGTGTGTGTGTGTGTGTGTGTGTGTGTGTGTGTGTGTTTGTTCACTGGTTAATCAGTACTTGTGATCATGATGTGTAGTAAACAGGAGCTGCTGAAGGCAGATTTGATAGAGGTGGTGGGATAACCAGCTGGACCAGATGTGAGTTATGCTCCGCGTGAAGCTTTATGTCCTAGTTTACATAACATAGTTGAGGAGGAGGAGGACTGAAGTGTAGAGCGTGGCTTAATTGCAAGAGTTTGTGAAATTTCGCATTTGTCTTCAACTTGGTGTGGAATTGTCTTGTTCTAGAGTCTTTCTGGATTTGCTGTACCTTAAGCTCGTGAAGTAAGTGAGGTCGTGTCAGTCTTGAACGAGTCTTGTTTTGCTCTTCACGCATACTGTCAGCCAGTGTTTTCAGGTGCCATGACAGTCTGTGTATGCAGTGTCGGTCAGTGTCTTCATGTGGAAGAAAGAAACATTGAAAAGCCTAATCACAATCTCTCTTGTGGAATTGGAAATGTTTTGATGATAAGTGGTACCTGTAAGCTGATAAGAGAGCCTATATTCCCTTTAGCGTTGTAGCCAAATTAATGTTGTTGAATTCTTTGGTGTTTATTGGCGCAGTTTCGTGAAGAGGTTGGACTGCATTTCTGTGGTGACTTCGAACGATGACATGCGTCTCGCATAACAGAAGTCTCCAGTGGTTCATCACACCTTCACTTGGGTTGAACTCTTAATGGCAGATCAGTAGAGCTTGTTGCTGTTCGGCTAATTACCTTGATTTTCTGTTGAACTAATTTCACGATCCCATGGCTTTGCCCTGAGGCGAAGACTTGTGCGAGCGCCACAATGGCTTTCAATGTGAGCCACCTAATTGAATTTCACCATTTCAGTTACACCGCGAGATGCCAGATATGATGAGACTCACGTGAAAGGCTTTTTTTTTTTTCTTCTGGTCGACTCCTCCTTTTTTCTTTATTCTTTTTTTTTTTTAAACCTCCTCCATGCCGACGTCACTCAGACGTGTAAATGCAGAGTCACAGGATCCAATGTAGGGCTTATATAGCCACAGAGCAGGCAGCTGAAATGGGAGAGCAGGCGGGGGGACTCGTGTTACACCACCTCAAGCTGTGGATTTTGGGGACTTTTGCCAAAGTTAGCTGTGGCAGTTGAGAAGTACACCTGTGCATCATCTGCATGTTTTCTTTTTTAGTGGAGGGGTGTGGGGTGTTGACGCTGTGGTGAATGTCTTGAGGCACACAAGTCCTTTGGTGTAGATGGGCCCAATGAGCTGGTAAGTATCGGATTCACAGGCCTGGTGTACTGTGTACTGTGTTTTTGCTGTATGCGAATCTGGCAAAAATGTCGTTTAAAACCTAAAACATGGCATCAGAAGTGCTCTGACTAGTTCTACGTTTTTGGTTGAATTCAGTTGTGCTATGTTTGTTATGCTTCTTTGCAAGATGACTTTGTTGCGATAGCAGGATGTTGTTTGAAGTCAAATTCTTTCATCAGTATGTCAAAACACGTATGGATATGGTCGCTCTGTCCGTAGTTGTAGTTAGAAAGTCCATTAGATGATAGCTTGCTGTTTTGTAAAAAGAAAGCATGTTCAGTACTCTGATATGATTACGTGATTGAATCATATTCATGGATGGCCAGATGTCAACCCTAACCAGGGATGGGGTCGCATGACTGGGCTCCTATCTAGACTACCCTCTCTGTCCCTGGCACCATTCTTCAGCATGCCACCACAACAGGCATGACGTAGGGTGAGATGTCTGCCATTCCACAGGACACTGAGATTCCATATTGGAGGAAAAATAGGATCTCACTTGGATATTTGATATAAAAAAGTATTAAAGGTGCATTGTGTAGGATTTAGGGGGATCGGATTAGCAGACATGGAATATAGTATTCATAGTTATGTTTTTATTAATGTATAATCACCTGGAACTTGGAATCAGGGTGCCTCTCGTTTGATCCCTTCGTATTTACATAGGAAGCGGGTAGTCTTTCGTGGAGCTCGCCATGTTGGACCGCCATTTGTTTCTACAGCAGCCTAGAATGGACGACACGGTGTCTAGAGAGGACCTTTTGCGTGTTTACGTTGAAGTGGCAGCTTGAATTTGGTGGCGCCGGTTGGAGGAGGAGGAAGAAGAAGAAAGGAGGATCATACTTATCATTTAGCACAAGAAAAAGCAAGGGAGCCTGAATCCTTGCTGTTAAATGAAGCAAAACTAAATCAGGACAGGTGACTGCAGAAAACTAGGATAAACGTTGGTGTGGCTATCCCAGATGGAAATCGCTGATGAGGGACAAATGTTTTCTGAGTGATACCAAAGTTGCCTGTTTTCTGCTAGGACAGGTAATTTAGCAAACCAATCTAAATAAAATTTGTTGTTTGATAGCTGTAGTTAGAACATGGCAGAAAATATCAGATTGCTAAAAGGATTGTAATGGGTAAGAAGACCAAGTAATGTTACCAAGATCAGCGCACTGCTGCTGAAAATGATTGCCAATAAAAGTGTAACATTAAACAAAAAAGCTTTGGAGCTCATGTCGGCTAACAACGAACATAGATATGATCTAAAGTTTTACAGACGACACAACAAAATATTATATCTATCTAAAGTAACTTTATGGCTATTCAATGCAGTTGTAGACAATTACATAATTTTGGAGGTAGTTACTGGCATCTGACGTACACTGTACGTTGTCCTACATACTTGGAAAGGGATAGGGTGAGGAGGTGGTATTCAGTTGGTTGCAATCTGTAACCTCACCACTAGATGCCACTAGATCCTACACTCTGCACCTTTTACGGAAAGCGTTTGGTGTTCTGTGTACCGTAGTGTGAGGTGCAGGTTCTTGGTACTGCTTTTGTATGTTTTTGTTTGTCCTGTGAACAATTTTCTTTTCCTCGTTTGTGATGTCCAGGGCGGCTGTGTGGATTCAAACAATCAGAGTCTGGCACTCCTCTACATGATGCTGGGCCAACAGGACGTGTCCAAAATAATGCTGGGCCCCCTCTCCCCCTACACGTGAGTCGCCACCTCCCCCGCCTGCGCCCACTCACCATCCAAAGGTCTCATCACAGAGCAAATGCATAGCTGGGCTGGTAAACAGCTCCTTACATGGCAAAAACAATCTTGTGTTCCCATCTGACCTTTGATCTAGGGTTCTTGCATCAAACTTTGGCACTTTTGGTGGATGAGTTACGGTAAACTACCATGTTCCACACTGAGGTTGACTGTGGTCGGGTGTTCTCTGCTAGAACTCCCATCTGGGACTGTGAACTGTCCATTTTCAGTTATCATGGTACCGGTGCTGTGTTCCTACCAAGTACAGTACTATGATAACTGAAGATTGGCAGTGCCATCGCAATACTGTTCCGTCTCCATTCTCAGAGAAATGTTACCTGGTTCCATCATCCCGGGAAGCTTCACAAATTCTTGTCAACAACTCATTACCTTGGTAACCATCAATGTTTTTGTGTTTTCTGGCGCTGCCGATTTGTTGACACATACCCGGTTGTGTCAACAATGCCTGCTCAGAGTGACCTGCTGTGATCGCGAAGCTAAGGTTACTCCTGAGCACAGTGTGTCACAGGTTCATTCCGGTCACCGGTCATTCCTGACCTCAGTGGGCAGCCACTGTTAGTTTGCTGTCCTTCCCCGTATTAGAATTCCATCGGAGTGGATGTTTGTCCTGTTCCCATTCACTTTAAGCTCACCCCGTCTGATGCAATATTTTTGTTTTGACAGCACACTAAAGAAAAAAAGTCGCCTGTGAATCATTCCTGCAATAGTTATTCATTCAAAACACTCTGGGATGGGTAGTCTTGTGTGTTTTCATGAATTGTTTTTCCCTGAACTCCTTGTTCTGTGTTCCTGCAGGTGAATCCATTTCATTTGAAATACATCATGTCCTTTCGCTGAAATTCAAGCGATTCCTCTATTATGTCAGACACTGCTGAAATGCTGAATAAAGTACCTATTAATTGCCTATAGCAATTCAGTCCCATAATCAAATGTTCATACTCCGTTGTTTTACTCCGAGGACCCTTCACTTTTAATTTACCCTCAAAAGTTTGAATGGCCAATAAAGCACCATATCTCGCTGTCTCGTCTCCACCAAAATATTCAATGCATAAATCTGTTTAACCTTGTGGTTCCAACTGCAGACAACAGGTCGCAACATGTTTCTCATTAGTTTTTGGTAACATCTCCTGTCTTCTCTCTCTTTATCTCGCTCTCTCTCCCCTTCCCTTCACAGGATAGAGTTCCTGAGGCACATCAGAGATTTTTTCCAGATCATGTTCAAGATTGAGACCCAGGCTCCAGTCGAGGATGAGGAGAGGAAAGGAGGGGAGAAGGTGTTAATGACCTGCGTTGGATCTGGCTACACTAATATTAGCAAGACCACCAAATAAAGACTGAAGGTTTTCATCCCATTCAACAGTAACAATAAGAGGACACAAAACACAAGATGGGACATGTCAGCTTTTTTTGTTGAAAATTTATATTGAGTATTTTCTTTGTATAATAAGTCAACAACTTTGTAAATGTTTTTGGTTTCAACACCATTCCAATACACATCTTTTGATACACACCTCTGTGAAAGTGTTGTTTGGGGAATCAGGACCAGGCACCAGGATGTTCCAGAAAACCATACAAGACAAGGGGATTTGAATGATACTCCTCACATGCCTTGTTCTCCCACCAATTTGTGTGTGTGTGTGTGTGTGTGTGTGTGTGTGTGTGTGTGTGAGAGTGTGTGTGAGAGATTCATTCATTCCGTCCATGACTGTCTTTCCCCAGAAATAGCCACCAATCAAGCAGTTAACACTCATTTCACACACACCTGAGTTAGTTATATGGCAAAAATAGAACGTGAAGAAATAGCCCTTGAACACCTTACACAGTGTTTGAGCTGGGGTGGAGCTGCAGCACCACAGTGTGTGGAGATAAGGTACTATTTACAACGGCTCGGTTTGTTAATTATGGTTAATGAATATAAACATATTGATGGTTGATTATAGTAAAGGACAAAAAAATAAATAAAAAAGGTATGAGAAGGAATGATTTTACAACCTCTGAATCTCAAAGCCTTTGAGTGCACTGCATTTCCATATGGAGCAGCTAAAGCACTGC
Organism: Clupea harengus; assembly: GCF_900700415.2. Taxonomy (NCBI): domain Eukaryota; kingdom Metazoa; phylum Chordata; class Actinopteri; order Clupeiformes; family Clupeidae; genus Clupea; species Clupea harengus. The sequence goes on along the minus strand of NC_045163.1, from coordinate 21,869,838 downwards.
AGTGTTTGTTGTGGCAGCCTGCAGTCGTGCCGGTGTGGTGATGACGGGGCTAGACCTGCTGAATTGGGCCTGTTTGGTTGTTATCACCTAGGGTTAGGTGTTAGGGTCTTTAAGCTGCTCTAGGGTTAGGCGTTAGATGTGCCATCACTACAGATGAGTATGTGCTCTGACTGCCATGCCATCGAGCCTGGCTCTTTGGCGTTGCGGTCAGAGGGCATGTGGTACCCTGTAGACCCGGGTTCAAGTCTGGCTGGGGTGACCACACTCTCCCCTCGCTACAGGGTCTTTAAGCTGCTCTAGGGTTAGGTGTTAGGGTCTTTAAGATGCTCTAGGGTTAGGTGTTAAGGTCTTTAAGCTGCTCTAGGAAGTCTGCCCATCACATCCTAGAATGGCCCAAAGTAATGCAAATACCTGAGAGATTCATAAAAATGGCTTCACAATAAGGATGATGTTTGAAGTGTGAATTTAGGAACACATTTAACTGCAAACCTGACAGACTAAACCCCCCCTTACATCACAGATACTGACTCGAGTCATGTCCTTCGTTGAAGAGGGGTCTGGTCTACGTTTAAAAAAAACTGATAACGGCCCCGATCTTTACAGTTTAAACTACTTACACTGCAGTAGTTATCACAGACACCATCCCAGAGGGCAAGAAATGTTTTGTTGGCTGAGCTTTCCCCCATGCAGTGGTATGCAACATTTCAGCAGAACATGTTAGATCAGATGCGGATTACTTTTGGACGTTACAGCTAATCTCAGGAATGAATGTTCTTTTATACTACAGTAGCAATTGTCTGAAGAACTTGACATCAGGGTCTTACTGTTCAGTTATGTTACAATGGTGACCTCCAATAGCCAACATTGCAAGTTGAATCTATTGACAAGACATTTGAACATGGCACATTTATGTCAACTTTAGAAGAAGTATTTTCATGCTTGTATTATGCTTCCCTCAGCACAAAGTTTGTGAGAGGAGATAAGCTGTTGTGTAAGAATGAACAGCTCAGTGAGTAAATGATATAGTTATAAAATAGCACATAAGCCCATATTGAGGGTTGAAGTTGTCAGATATTTGGCCACAGATGAAAACTACATAAGGCATTGTTAAAGCTACATGTTGTCATAGATTGGTAGTTGGAATATTACAATAAGATTCTGTTCATCAGCTGTGGATTAATTGTTGGTGTGTCAGTCACTGACCTATTAGAGAGGGAAAAGTCACCTCTTCTGTCATGAAAAAAATTGATTCGTTATCTGATCTAAAATGAAATATTGAAGGGTAGCATTTTAATTGTTTTTGTCAAAGTAAAACTGAGTTAAATATTCAGGCCGTGCTATCATTCTGAACACACTTTTGGTGAATTTTCCATAATTTCCATATTGGTACTATATTTCCAGAATTGCATTATAATAATTGTATCGCCTGGAGGCATTATTGACAACAAAAACAATTCATGCATTTAGGGGTGAACTCAGACAAATGCTTATCACCTAGGCTACAGGGGTATGAATGGAACAAATGATGCAAGGCCTCATGGGAGCTCATTATAAGCCCAGGGACATGAACTACACCAGAATCGGGTGTATTTACACTCTTGATGTGGAGCTTGGAGGCGAAATAACCTTGCAAAGGTGGCCACACTCTCAGCTGGTAGTTTGGACACAATAGCCTAGCCATGAGTAAATGGCTTGGATATGATTGTGGGGAGTCCTGTTGTGTAACCTTATGACCTCAAGAGACTACTGCGTGAAAGGAACTGGTGTCGTGTTTTTGTCTTGATTTCTTGGCACTCTCATCCATAAACCTGGCACCATGAAAGGGCTGTAGCCATCTGGTTAGTTTGCTAAAACAAGATGAATGGGCAAACTGTACAAATATTGTCCTGAACAAATGCAGTTTACATTGCTCTATCCGTAGGAAGGAAAAGTCTCTAGTCCAAGTAGGCTATCTGAAACTGCATATCCGAAATTCGTCGAATAAAGTAGTTGTGGATATGTCGTTGTTCTTTATGAAGTTCCATATGCGTCAAGTCCAGAATATCGGTAGAACAATAAAATGAAACTCGCTGTAGCCTACGCTACCACGCAGTCTTCAACCGTGCAGCGTTGAGACCAGCCCCCTTCGACATCCTTCCATCAACAGTTTTCAAAGTTGCATATGTACCGCCGTTCGTCTTCATTCCTGTTTACTTTAGAAGTTTGACCACACTTTGCAGTCACAAGGGTGAGAAACATGCCGTTTATGTGTGTTGAGTGACCACGTTCCGATGTTAGAGAGATCATGATATTTTTAATGGTCGAATATTCACTTCGTTAAAAGCGGAGATCAGAGAGGCTGAGCGAGAGGGGTTAGCATTTTTCGGGGTAGATCATGGCGGCGGCTGCGGTGGAGGTGAGTGTAAGCAGTGGCAGCAGTGACACATCCAGCACCGGTGAGGAAGAGCGGATGAAACGGTTGTTCCAGACTTGCGACGGCGACGGAGATGGGTACATTAGCAGGTAAAATGAAACAACGGAACTCTGGACATCATAAAGCTATGCGTGATATGCTCAGATAGATTTTTGCAGTCCGGGTGTTCTGAAAGAAAAAATGCACTTAGCTGTGTCAACACGTTGCCTTAGTTTTTTTTTACTTTGTCATATAAAGTTAGAAATATAAATCAATCGGGATGCTGGATGAATTAGGCTGCTTGACGCCTCAGTTAACACTGAGCAACAGCTGCTATGCTCACATATTTAACAGGGAACAGGGGTGGCTACAGAATTGATAGCGAAGTGGGGGATCACTGTTATATTACAACTGTAAGTGTTGAGACTAGTAGACAGCCTAGATATCATTCAGCCCAGTGAGTGATTAGGTTACGTGGTGTTGCCTACTTTGTCCCACCTTGTGTGCTTCGCAAGAAATGTTGATAAAGGACGGAGCTAACTGCAACCGCCAATGAAGCCCTCTAACGGCAACATGGCACTCTGAAGTTCTTGCATACTGTGACCCGATGTGATCCATTAGTAGAGTAATTGCTTGTGGAGCTATTTTAAGACAGTTAGCCAGTGGACACATGCCACAACCACCATTAGACTCACACACACACACACACACATTGAAGTCGGTCTTATCTGCTGTATTTATTTGAGACGGCTAAAATATAATATTAAAGTAGTTTTAAAATTGGATTGACGAACGTCTTTATCAAACTGCGAGAGGCTGCAACTGTTATTGCCTACGGTCTCCCTCTCCTCCGTGATGTCTTCGTTGACTCTCATCACGTTCTAAAGCGAGGTAGCCTTTTGATCTGCCTGTCAGTGTCTCTGGAGATGTCACCGGGGCCAGGGAAACATCAAAGGTGTGTTTGTGGAAAGGCCTGTCACAGTACGGGAGCGCACAGTCTCAAAATGGATCACAGCCTTCATAAAAGAGTATTTCTAGAGCTGTTGTCTACAGATGCCTTTGGTGTGAAGAAAGTTATGAAGTTTTTCCCACTACAGGCTGGCTTCTCAGTAACCCTTGTGGTCTTTAATTACATGACGCTTATGAACTTGTAATGAGGCTTAATGTGCTTTTCTCTCTCTGGAAAGTTGCTTGCTTTAGGCAAGGAAAATGGCACCCTTTTTAATGCAGGTCAAGACCTCTTTACCGATGGTGATGTTTCTGATTTAATCACAACACCATGGGCATGTTTGATATAAGAGATATCTGTACAGAACCTTCATCAAAATGATTTTGATGTGTTCTCACTGTTGCTAATAACATGTTTATAGCATATGGGTAGTGGTTGATTTGAACTATTTGTTGACCCGACCTTTTCTTCTCTTCCTCACAACTCTATTTCTCCGTTGTCATCTCCTTTCACCTTCCTTGTTCCTTTACCACCTTCCTTCTCTTCACTCTATCTTCCCCCTTCATCTCCTCCTGTCCATTATCCCCCCCTCCTACGTCTGCTGCCCCCCTCTCTCTCCCAAAAGGAACGACCTTCTGATGGTGTGCCGGCAGCTGAACATGGAGGACTCGGTGGCGGAGATCATGTGCCAGCTGAACGCCGACGAGCAGGGCAAGATCTCCTTTGAGGACTTCACCCGCTGCCGCATACAGCTGCTCAGCGAGATCCGCAAGGAGGAGGGCCAACTCTCGGTCCGCTCCGGAGATTCGGGCGCCCGCAAGACGGGCCACGAGCACATCACCTCCTGGCCCACCAGCAGCGAGAACAGCTTGGGTAAGCAGGGCGTTGGGGGCCAGAGAAGGGCAGAACTGTTATGTGCAAAATGCATATGACGAGCAGAGTTGCTTACGTATGTACCTTGCTATAACCACACACACACACACACGCACACACACACACACATATATAGACAACACACACACACACACACACCGTATCAGTCATAATTGGAACAAACCCTAACTGTACGTGGGGTCTTTTGTGTTTCAGTGACTTTGTTCCTAAAATAGCTCCTTCAGAAACATTCTCTACTTCCTCTTTCTTGTTTTAGATTTTTCAGAACACTTTAACGGAAAGTTAACTGTAAGACTGAAAGCTGTTTTTGTAGTCCGTCGAGTAGCGTTAAGAGTATCTGTGGCGGTCATGTTGTGATTGTGGTCAGAACGTGTTACTCTACCATGAAATGCAAAGAGGGAACGGTTGGTTATGCTTGTTTCATAGAGGAAATGTGTAATAAGGAGGGACAAATGTGGAATTGTAATGTTTAGTCTGTTGTGTTTTATTCAATCACGCATTGCCTCAAAGCAATCATTTATATATAATAATATTTATATATAAATGTATATGTAATATACTGTACATATACGATTACAACAAGTTCTTTTAGGCTTACCGGTGGAAGATTTTTGGTGTTGTTACCATAGATTTGATGGATTCGTTAATGACCTATTTTGAGATGAGATATCCACAATGGACTGGAAGTCTGGACCCAAGGACTAGAGTTTGGTGTGGGCAGTTGGTGGAATGAGATGAGGGTCGGGATGCAAAGGCGTCAGGTGGCAGCTGACTGCAAGACAAATCCAGCCACGCAAATCAAGTCCAGCCACGTCTGCCCCGGAGTCACCACTGCCTACGATGTGTGGAGTAATAGTGGTCGACGGATCCGTGCCTGTGCAGGTGGAACTGCCCCAAGGTCTTCACCATTTGGTTTTTCTGGTTCCTCTCCATTAGGGGCTCTATCAGGGGCCAGAGAGAGCTGGGAGTATGACTCGGGGGCCCGCGACCTCCAAAGCCCAGACCTGCAGCAGCATCAGCAGCAGCAGCAGCCCCAGCACCTGCAGCAGCAAGCGGCCATCTTGCAGAAACTTCTGGAACAGCCTGGGAGTGTGCTGGACCATCACCCCACCCTTGAGAAGCTCCTGGCCCAGAACAGCGGCGGCCGCAGCGGGGGGAACTACCTGGAGCTGGCCAACACAGTGAGTACCTCCTGCCATGTGTTCCTACTATGCTGCCGTGAGGGGAACAGTGTGGGCTCTGTGTGTGGCCCTTTGATCTACCCAGCGCGGCAGCCATGTTGAATTCACGCCTGCGTCCCGCCTGCACTCTGGGGGATGCAGGTAAAGATGCCACTCTGCTGTGTTGTCAGGGCAACGTTGTGGCATTTATTCTGCGGCGATGCTAATTATATTCATGTGATGCCTGAATACTGGGAGTGATCAGTGATGATGATGAGCTCAGGCTCCGGGTTGGAGACACATGAGCACAAATAATGGTGTTTTGTTTGCATTCTTATTAACGTCTATAACGTCTTTTTGTTTTCTTGAAGATTTTCATTAAATAAGACAGGCCATTTTAGGAAGTGGTTATGATAGCAACTGTTAAGAAGAGTTTTTGTAAACAGTTGGTCTGTCCTTCTGAAAAGCCTATCATTCTGAAAAAATACATTTCTGATGGTAGCGTCCCTCACGTGGTGAAGTACACTAATGGTGGTGCATTGTGTAATCCAGTAGAGGGCAGTATCTTGACATTAGGTGAAGAGATCCTTGTTGTCTCATTGAACTTAATGGCCACATACATGTATTTAGCTGTATAGTGAACAACTCACAACAGCCTTCTTTTACCCACACATAGAGAGAGGTGAAGAGAAAGAAAGCAAGAAAAAGGATGTCAAACATTCATTCTTAATGTCTCAGTTTGATATTGTACTTTACCTTAATCCCATTTCCACTCACAGCCTCCCCATAGGCAGGCTGGCAGGCATTGATCAGGGTCATGCACAAACACCCGTATCTATTATTTATCCCATTTATCGACTTTGAACATGCAGCCTTGTCTCCCTATCACTTTTCCAGAGGGTGCCAGCCCTGTTATGGATCCCATGAATCATTCAGAGGCTCAATGTCATTATCAGATGGCTCATGTAGATTACATTTGACAGGCAGCGAGCCCGCGGCCTGGGGCCGCCTACAGAGCTGGAGATGGACGCATGACCACAATGAGAGAGAGAGAGGGAGAGAGAGAGAGAGAGAGAGAGAGAGAGAGAGGGAGGATGCAAGGCCTGGAGCAGTGGAGTGGAGGAGTGACTGAAGTGTGTGACAGGAGGATGGGTGTGTGATGGAGCTGAGAGTAGAACAAGGGGTGTGTGTGTGACGGAGCAGAAAGCGGTGGCGGTGGCGGCTGCATTGGCTGAAGTGTGTCTGCAGTGCGCCGGCAGGAATTTGAATGTAATCGTGAAACCGAGAGAGCAGAGCTGCGAGCTGGAAGAGTCTGACTGCAGTGGCGTGACAGAGTGGAGAGATGCAGAAATCTGACTTCAGTTATGGCGGAGTTTGGAGCTGCAGAAATGTGACTGTAGTTTCTGCAGAGTTCAGGGCTGCAGGAGCCTTGACTGTAGTGGAGTGTTGTAGGAGAGAGCTATGGGACTCTGACTGTGGTGACATATGGGAGCTGACAGCCACGGCACTGTGCCTACGGTTTTGTGACAAAGGTGTGAGCACAGCAGTAGGTATGACAGTACTGCTCACAGGACTGGGAATGACCTGCGTGCGGTCTGGTGGTATCTTTATGGTGGTAGGCACGTATCACCTTGTGGTATTTTGGGAAAGTGAAAAAGCACTTTATCGTCCATCTGCAGCAACCTTGCTCCTGCTCGGCACGTTGCTCTCGTTATGGGCTGACACGTAATTCAAACAGCATTTGTTGGCCTGTGCTTTTACTGGGCGGTTTGCAAACTCTCCTGGAATGCAGGAAGCCCTTAAACCATTGCCGACGTCTGGCCTCGGAGGCCTAGTGATATCAGTTAGTTTCAAAGCGCCGCCATTTATTGGACCTCTGGCTTAGACTCAAGCAGCCTAGCACCCATAGATCAGGCAGTATCCCAGTCGCTCACAGTGCTGGGGAAGGGCCTGTGGTAGCGCTGCTAATGTAACAGGCTACGAGACACACATGAAGCTGGTCTCTGTCTCTGTGTTGCTGCTTCCTTGTGTAGCAGCTCTCTGTTGGGTTGTCAGAGCACAGCACTGACACACACTTCTCATTAGGCCACCGTGATGCCCCACACACTCTCGCTTTCTCTCTCTCTCACTCTCACTCTCTCTCTCTCTCTCTCCCTCTCTCTCTGTCTGTCTCTCTTTCTCTCTCCCTCTCTCCCTCTCTCTCCCTCTCTCTCTCTCTCTCTCTCTTTTCCACCACTGGGATCCATCAGTCTTTGGGTTAGGGGTGAGGGGCAGAGAGATGCTGGGTTTGTGGTGCTTTGTCAAGGTCCCATCCTGTGTAAAGACTCAGGGCTTTTAGATGTGTGTGTGTGTGTGTGTGTGTGTGTGTGCGTGTGTGTGGGTGTGTTGTAAAAACCAAAGGCCGATGTGCTGAGCACGGCGAGATGCAGCCAATCATTTCAGGGTGCCGCTGATACACCTCCCCTGTTTACACAACCCCTCCACCCCACCCCACCCCTGAAACCCCCTCCACGATGATTCATGCCTGTCAGTCGCTCATTCTTTCTCCTGGTCTCATTAGCGGCCTCATTATCCTAAAAGGTTCCAGCTGCACATCACTGCTGCTCTTGAGCCTCTCAGACATCTTCTGCTCTTCTCTAGTAACTCCTGACCACCATTCCTGTGTCACACATTTCTCACCTCGCATTTCTCATACACGCTTCTCCTCTCCTCATATGTAGCGCTGGAGTACGTACTTACTCATAGAGTATGAAAGATGGAGTAACAAATGGGACTTGTTATCTGTTGGTGTGGTGTGTGTACTTTATCCAGAAGGGACCTACAGTGCATTTATTTTTCACCCCGGTGATGGTGGAGATGGTGACCTTGGCGTTGCTGCGGTAACCGTGAAATTAAAAACACTGGAGGATGCTCTGAATTATTACTTGTTCTAAGGGGCAGGCGAAGCAACCCTCACATAAAAGGTGATTCACTGAAATAAAAAGCCTGTCTGTCTGTCTATTGCACTTGTTTAATGGAGTATTTTGCTATGCGTGAGCCTTTGCTTTTGTCTCTAGTTGTAGTATCTCAGACAGGCACCTGATAATATGGATTTGTGTGTGATTGTTTATTTCCCAGGAAGCAGATTAACTGCAGAGTGCTCTCATCACATCACATCAGAGCGGTCTTTTATGCACAGAGAGCCATCAGCTTCTTCTCTGCTCTCATTGTACGATTATTCTACCTTTGTGCCTCTACTTCATAACTTTATGTGTTTGTGTGTGTGTTTGTTTGTGTGTGTGTATGTGTGTGTGTGTGTGTGTCTGTGTCTGTGTGTATGTGTATGTCTGTGTATGGGTGTGTGTGT
>NC_045163.1:21833597-21858597 GCF_900700415.2 Clupea harengus | reverse complement strand
GTGGGGTAGACTACAAACTTTTTCCAGAGTTTAGATTGGGTTTGCAGGCAGAGTGAACATCACGTCCTCACCTCGCAGGGAAAGTACCGCGCGCTGGAGCAGAGGCACGTTATTGTTCATTCCCCTCGTGATATTCGGCAAATTGGTTCCATTGCTTGGAATTGAATCACCAAAGTATTAAATAATAACTCTGTGCTTTTTTTTGTTGCTGCAAAATCATTTTATATTCATTATATAGTGCTAATGCAGTTAAGCCTAGGCAAGTTTTGAGGGGATGTGAGTCTGCGTGTGTGTGTGTGTGTGTGTGTTCCCTCACAGATGCGACTTCTCTCAGATCTCAGTGGGAGCTTGAACGAGGCGGCCCCTCGTGCTCTGTGCGAAAAGTTCTAATAATATGCGCTCGTCGTTGCCGCAGTGTCTCCTGGTGAACCAGGGCGTTTGGGGGTGGGATGGGGAGGTGAGGGGGGGAGTGGCAGCCGTCTCCCCGCGGAGGCGGATCGGGTTTCTCTCCCGCTGCTTTGAGCAGGGGCTCCTGCTGACTCCCAGCAGCTTACCCTGGAGAGAGACGCCGGGCACCACCCAACATCCACCACCCTCCGACACCCCAACCCCTCTCCCACCCCAACCATTAGAGCCTCCCCCTGGGACTGGGAGGAAGAGGATGAGGGGGTATAGGGGGTTCACCGGGGAGCAGAGGTGTCAAGTTTAAAGTCCACTTACAATGGACTGCATAGGACTGTATATGAGTATAAGAATAAATCCACTAACAATGCTGTGGATGAGAATACTGTAATACCACAAGCTGTGTGTTTGCGGTAGGGCATTCTCTGTGTCTTATAGAATACATAATAAAATACAATCAAATAAAAGGAAAGGAAGGAAGAAGAATAAATCCTGGCCTCCATCCGGACTGAGAGTAGAGGGGGGGCTCGTCTGGCCTGGAGGAGCTGTGGGGCTGGGGGAGAGGATGGAGGAGCTGTGGGGCTGGAGGAGCTGTGGGGCTGGGGGAGAGGATGGAGGAGCTGTGGGGCTGGAGGGAGAGGATGGAGGAGCTGTGGGGCTGGAGGGAGAGGATGGAGGAGCTGTGGGGCTGGAGGAGCTGTGGGGCTGGGGGAGAGGATGGAGGAGCTGTGGGGCTGGAGGGAGAGGATGGAGGAGCTGTGGGGCTGGAGGAGCTGTGGGGCTGGGGGAGTTCCAGTCGACTGGGCCCGCGGGAGTCCGCTGAGCTCGCAGCCCGGTGGAGAGCTGTTGATGAGGTAAGCAAAGCGAGGCGCGCTGAGGGGCGATCGTAAAAAGGATGGGGATTTTTATGGCCGCGTGTCGGTCACCAGCGCTACTGCGTAACGCCGAACAACATTATTATCCTGCCAAGGGACAGCTGCTCCAGTGGTTTACTGCACGGGGGCTCCGCTGTCTCTCTGTCGGCACCAATTCATCCGAGCATCCAGGCCAGAAGAGTTGTTTACGTAACAAGAACAGGATACTGTTTGCTGTTTGTGCAATGTCAAATATTTGCGAGACTCTGCACACATATTTAAATAATGTGAGATTAGAGAATGTAAAATCTCTTGGGATTACGTTATGTTACGAGCATTGAGATTCTCTCCCGGTCCTCACTGTGTTGTTTCCCACTCGGGGCTGGTCAGCGGTGGGGCGTTGCTCTGTGTTACACCGTTGGCACGTCCAGAGGTGTGGGGGTTGCTGGACTGCTCATTTGTCCTGGTTATAGAGCCACTGGCTGTTCTCAGCCAACGCTTGGTTGAGCTTATATGGGCTGCTGGCGCTGCGTGGAGGAGGCTTCATGTCATTATTTCACTCTCACAGCCAGGCTACAGGGGCAGCAGCCATAAGGAGCTGTGCTGTGTGCGTGTGTGTGTGTGTGTGTGTGTGTGTGCTGTGCGTGTGTGTGTGTGTGTGTGTGTGTGTGTGTGTGTGTGCTGTGTGTGTGCACACGCGTGCGTGCATGCGTGTGTGTGTTGTGTGTGTGTGTGTGTGTTCACTCAGGGCATGATAACAGTGTGAAAGAGAAAGAGACTAAAAAGGAGTCCTACATGCAATACCATAACAGTGTCACTGAAGCAAACTGCAAAACCAACCAAAGTAGAGCTCATGAATCATGAATGAGGGGAGGGGTATGAAGCGAGAGAGTATGTGTGTGTGTGTGTGTGTGTGTGTGGGGGGGGGGGGGGGGGGGGGGGGGCACCTCAAGGCCATTTAGACGCGGTGGCCCCTGATGCGGCGTGCTGCCGGGAGGTTTGCTGGGGCCTGGTGGGAGGGGAGTGGAGTGGCACAAGGCTGCGCGCTTTGGCGTCGGACTCGGCTTGGCCACACACACACACACACACACACACACACACACACACACACACACACACACACACACACACACACACAACTCCCCCCGGTGCTATCAAAAGGGAAGGCTTCATTAGCGCCGCATCGCCAAAAGAGCCACGCACACAGATTTTTTTACTGCTGCGCGAGGAGTGTGAAAACAAGCTAAAGGCACCCTGGCTATCTACTACTGCTAATCGGGGCTTGCTTTGAAATGAAAGTAATGGTGAGGCTCATTGAATGCCGTTTTGAAGACACCACGTCTTTTAATACTGAATATTTAACATAGAGACCGTTCAACATTGCTCGTAGTTGTTTGGGTCTCAGGAAATAAATAGTCACTAAATAAATCCCAACTGAGAAGCATGTAAGTGAGAGTAACCCCCTGCAGTAACCCCTGGACAATGAAGTTTCTGGAAGCGTCAACAGAGGGAGCTGTGTGCTTTTGGGTGGCGTTCTGAAATGCACACAGTCTGAGTGTGAGGCAAAATACTTATCCCAGTGCTTTTTCACCCCCGTCCAAATCCTTAATCCTCGGCTCTTTGTCGGAAGCGTTTTGTCTTAGTGCTCGTGCTCGGAGGTTACGCGTGAATTCAGCAGGAACGCATTAATGGGCTGAGCCATTGACGGCCACGCTGAAATATTCATGGCAACAACAATTTTGATCAGCAAGCGACGAGTGACACACACACACACACACACACACATATTAAACAGTGTTCTGTAACAGCGCTTAATGAACAGCTCTATGACAACATCACCTACACCTCTAATTAAGTCTGTTTAAAGACGCACCGTGCCGGGGGGGGGGGGGGCGTAATCGCCTTAGCAGCCTCCGTCAGCCTAAAACTGGGAAGTTTTTGGAACTGTGCCATTTTTTTCCTCTTTTGTTTTTTTTTAAAAGACATGAAGGAGGGGGGCAAGGGGGGGGGGGGGGGAGACAAAAAGACAGGAAGTATTTTGTTCAACAATATGTGGATGACAGCTGTAGCTTCTTCGTAAGTTGTGTTGTTCCCTTTAGGAAGGGAAAAGAGGATAAAAGACACGGGAAAGAGCTGCATTATGAACATGTGACAGACACACAATACTCAGGACAAAAGGAGGGAGAGGGAGAGAGAGAGAAAGATAAAGAGAGAGAGAGAGAGAGAGAGAGTCAGATTAATCGCTCCCGCTGAAGGGGGCCAATCCAAGAGAGTATGAAGGAAAAGGGGGAAGAGACTGAGCCAGAGCCAGACAATGAAACGGAGAGATTTGAAAAAGTGATTTGAAGTGAAGGAGTTTGTAGGCGGCAGAGAGCTGGGAAGAGAGCCACACTTCAAGAGTAAAGAAAATAGAGAGAGAAAGAGAGAGAGAGAGTGAAAGAGAGAGAGAGATGGACGGACTCTGAGGCTAAAGAGCCTCAAGTAGCCGGAGTAGAGGCTAAAGTAGAGTAGATGTTAAGGGCCAGTGTACAGCTGGGGAGTTGGTGTTGTTAGTAGGGGAGGAGGAGGAGGAGGAGGAGGAGGAGGAGGAAGAGGAGGAGGGGGCAGAGATAGCCCCTCTCCTCTCCGGCAGGCAGGAATCTGACTGGCAGTCAGGCGGCAGAGGAGCCAGTGAATGAATTCCCCTCCTCTTGCTCACTGTCTTCGCTCATGCTCACACACACGCTCACGTTGGCTCCCCCTCCTCTCTCTCTCTCTCTCTCTCTCTCTCTCTCTCTCTCTCTCTCTGGGTCTCTGGCTCTCTCTCTCACTCACTCTCACTCTCACAAACACACACACACACACACATCTGTGTGCATGCCACGGCTCTAGCCTTCCTGCAGCAGCAGAAGGAGAAGGACGAGGGAGGTCCCTGCGCACACACTAACACACACACACACACTTTAACCGGCTGTGTGTGCGTGAGCGTGTGCGTGCGTGTGTGTGTGTGTGGACGTGGACAGTGATGAGAGCGGCAGCTTACGCTGAGAGTCTGGAGCCAGAGTCCGGAGGTCTGACACTACCAGCACCAGCAGCAGGAGCAGCAGGGGGAGGCGTGGGGAGAGACTCACCCGACTGGCAGCACTCTTTCTGGGCTAGCAGCAGCAGCGTCAGCCCCCGTGCCTCTATAAGGACCGGCTCTCTCTGGATTACACACACGCGCACCGTCTGAAGATCGGCCAATCGGGAGCAGCACACAAAGACACACACACATGCTCACACACTATTGACAGCTAGACTGCCTCAGAGCTCACACAGTCATACTTACACTTGAGATTGCACACACACACACACACACACCTCTGAAGCTGTCTGGAGCGCACGCACACACACACACACACACACACACACGTATACACAGTCACTGTCCTGGAACTGAAGGGGTGTTGGAGTGGAGAGCGAGTATGACCAGGCTCCGGCCGGACGTCTGGATGCCAGAGGCTGAAGGCAGCTGAGGCCAGAGGGCTGAAAAAAGGAGGACATTAATTTGCCTAATTTATTTTACGAGGAGACGTCAAGCCAAGACATTCCTCTTGTTCTGTTTCTTCTTCTTCTTCTTCTTCTTGTTCTTCTTGTTCTTTCCCACGGCTCTCCCCTCTTGGGTCCGTGGAGAGGACTGTGTCCGTGGAGTGTGGATTTATTTGGGTGCTTTTGGGAGAGTTTGCGTCTTTTTTCCGGAGCAGCATGAACTCCAGCGCGACCGTGAAGTCGGGCAGCGAGCCCTCCGCGGAGGTGAGCGAGGTAAGATGGAGGGGGGGGTTAAAGAGGGTCCGACACACACACACACACACAGCTCGCTGGTGGGTTTTATCTATCCCCTTTGAGAGAAAGAGAGAGAGAGAGGCAGGAGAGGAAAGAAAAGTCAGGGCGAGTGATTGCAAGGGAGTGTGTGAGGGCGATGTTAAAGTCAGAAAGAGTGATTGCAAGGGAGTGTGTGTGTGTGTGTGTGTGTGTGTGTGTGAGGGCGATGTTAAAGTGAGAGAGAGCGAGGGATGAAGGAGAAAGAAAGACAGAAAGAGCAAGCTTACGGCTCACTGAATTCCCTGGCAGCTCAGTCCCTCAGAATATCTGAGTCATCGGAGCTCGCACAGCTACACACACACACAAACACACAAACACACACACACACACACACACACACACACACACACACACACACACACACACACACACACACCAGTCACCCCCCGCTCTCCTCATACTCTGCACCCGGCTGTGTCCCATTAAAACAAGGTGGGGGAAGTTGTTTGGCTAAGGAGCCTCAGGCTGTAGAGAATATAAGTCTCTTTCTCTCCCCCTCTCCCACCTTCCCCTCTCTCTCTCTCTCTCGTTCACTCGCTCTCTCGTTCACTCGCTCTCTCTCTCTCTCTCTCTCTCTCTCTCTCTCTCTCTCTCTCTCTCTCTCGTTCACTCGCTCTCTGTGTTTCTTTTTTGACTGCACCAAAGTGCTAAGTGTTCCGTCTCAGTTAGTGGCTGATACATTTTGTAGAAAGGGGTTGTGTGTGTGTGTGTGTGTGTGTGTGTGTGTGTGCGGTGGGGGTACGGGTCTGGTGGATGGTGGCACTTGGTTTCTAGTGTGAGCGACACACACACACACAGCCCCGTTTGTGTTTTTTAAAGAGTGTCATAAACGCCCTCCAAACACACCCTCTCATGTTACCCCCTTACACGTGAAACCATTTAGCGTGGGGGTCACACCGGCGGCCCCGGGGGGAGTCGTGGAGTGTGTGTGTGTGTGTGGGGGGGGGGGGGGGGGGCAGGAAGTCAGGGAGTCTGGCTCCGCTCTGGTGAGGGATGCCTCCGTTACCGGACCTTACCAGCGTGAGAAGGCGGAGCCACGACTTACGCGCACGACAGAGACGCTGTTTCATTCACTGTCATCTCGGCCACCACTCGTGCCACGTGGGTCCGATTCATTGAGCGTCTCGTGTCGTACTTTACACTCAAGGGACCCTAATGTCGTAGGGCAACGAGCACCACGAACGGGCTACGCGCATTAGCAACCGTGCAGTGAGAATACGCGGGGATATCTATATTTGGTCATTTCATTGATGCAAAGCACTATCGAGCATAAATGGGTTGAGTAATTAGTGTATGTGGCAATGACATAATTATTTCACAGCCGATCGCACTGATTGGACCATACCTTAATGTTAATGTTCACACGGAGCTGTACAATAGAACACATTTCCAGTGGCGAACGGAGCGGTTTACACCAGAGGGGACGGAGGTTCTTGTGCGGGAGGTCTGCCCGACATGAAATCATCACTCATGTTTGCGCTTAGAATCTTGCTCATTTTATTAGCAAGCTTATTAGCTTTAGGTCATGCGCAGTGGACTCTGCGTGTTGCCCATCAATGGTAACAGGACCCTGGGTGTAATCAAGTGTTATTGTAGAAACACATAAACCTGGGTGTAATCAAGTGTTATTGTAGAAACACATAAACCTGGGTGTAATCAAATGTTATTGTAGAAACACTCAGCCAACTTAGATGTAGACTGTTCTTGAGGCGTGGAGATTTAGGGTGTATTCTGGAGTGTATCGTTGTAATCAGCTCTGGGCGTGGTAGAGAAGAAATGCGATCTCTTTGCAATATACTCCAGCTACCCCAAGACACAAGGTTTTTAAAAAAAAAAAAAAAAAACTTCCCTCATCGTTAACGTGTTCAGCTTGTGAAAACCCTTTCAGAAAGTTACTACATACATACATCCACTGGACGCTTTGTCAAACTTGCTCGGACCACCGCCTGAATCCAGTTACCTCAATTCAAGTTTTTCACCTCGAGGCTTCTTCAAGGTCTGCTCACTGCTCTCTGCAAGGTCCTCCGCTATCCCACACTGCCCCACAGGTGCTGCCCAGCACAGACTGCAGACTGAGGGAGTGTGTGTGTGTGTGCCCTGCAGTGCCAGGCTAACGAACGTGAGCCCCCACTCCTCTGGGGCATGACCCCTCACCACCCCGCCCCCGTCTCTTCCACTACCCTCAACACAGAGAGCGCTCCATCTGGTTTTCATACAGTGCAAGAGACTGACGGACCCTGCAGGGGTGTGTGTGTGTGTGTGTGTGTGTGTGTGTGTGTGTGTGTGTGTGTGTGTGTGTGTGTGTGTGTGTGTGTGTGTGTGTGTGTGTGTGTGTGAGAGAAAGAGTGTTAAGCTTGTGGGAGGGGGAGTCAAACTCCAAATTGAGATAGAAACGTGTTATTAGAGAGGCAACAATAGGCAAGGGAGAGAGAGAGAGAGAGAGAGAGAGAGACGGAGAGACCACGAGCGTGTGCGAGAGAGAAAGAGAGAAAAATCTGCTGACATGCTCTCATCGCTTGAGCCCAGAGCTTTGTTTAAACCAATGTACTGGGAAATCCACCACACCCCCCCCCCTCCATCCCTCCATCCATCCCTCATCCTCCTCTCTCCCTCCATCCCTCTCTCCCTCCCTCCTCTCCTCCCTTGCTCCCCAAAACACCCACAGCTCTCCGGAGCAGTTTATTTTCTCCACCGCCTGGAGGAGACAATGATGTCAAAAGGGGAATCATTCAGGAATTGTCCTGCTAGAAAAAGAAAAAAAAATAGAAAAATTAAACATCAAGACATCAAAGTGTCTTTTGTCTCTCCTATATTGTCTGGTCCCGAGTAGCACTCGCTCCCGCTGGAGAAGCAGATTAATTGGCCCTGAGGGATGCTTTAAAGTCCTGCCGCCGAGATTTATTGGTGGCGAGCGCAGGCAGGGGTGAAGCGCATCAGATTGAGTGGGACGGTCCCGAGGCATGACTGTTATGTTCAGTCACCGCATGTCGTTGATGTACTGCTGGGGAACGGCTCGTGCCATAAAGATTCCTCTCCGAAACTAGTGTCTGAGTGAGTGTCCTTTGTCTGTGTGTGTGTGTGTGTGTGTGTGTGTGTGTGTGTGTGTGTGTGTTTGTGTGTGTGTGTGTGTGTGTGTGTGTGTGTGTGTGTGTGTGTGTGTGTGTGTGTGTGTGTGCCCATAGATATGTTCAGTGTGTTCAGGGGTGAGTGCAATAACAGTAGAAACACACAATAACAAACGGAACTTCATTAGCAGGGTAGGAATGAATCAGACTTGCAGAGGTTGATCACACAACCTCCCCACAGTTTTCTCTTTTTGTATTTGTATGTTCAGCAGTGTGGGAGATGTGCAAGTGTACACACTTTGTGTGTGTGCGTGTCTGTGTGTGTGTGTGTGTGTGTGTGTGTGTGTTCCTGAGTGTGGGAGATGTGTAAGTGTACACACTTTGTGTGTGTGTGTGTGTGTGTGTGTGTGTTTATGTGTGTGTGTGTGTGTGTGTGTGTGTGTGTGTTGCTTCACGAGTGTGGGAGATGTGTAAGTGTACACACTTTTGTGTGTGTGTGTGTGATCTGTAGGAGGTGGTGTCAGGCCTGTAGTATGACCGGTTGTCCGTTCTGTGCGCGCTGCAGGTTGGCAGCAGTGATTTACTGCTCTCCTGAAGGGAAAGACAAACCACTCGAGTGGAAACGCAGAGAGGAGCAGAGCAGAGCTGGGTCTGGAGGATTTACCATCTGCGGTCTAAAGACAACTCAACAGACAGAGAGAGAGAGAAAGAGAGCAAGGAAGAGAAAGAGAGAGAAAGCGAGGAAGAGAGAGAGAAAGCGAGGAAGAGAAAGAGAGAGAGAGTGAGGAAGAGAAAGAGAAAGAGAGGGACAAAGAGAAATAGAGAGAGAGAGTGCTGTATGTGTGGATGTATTTACTGCCCTTTAAACATGCCCATGAGTCCTTTAAATTCCCTGCTCATATGGGTTGGCTGTGGCGGCCGTAAAAATGGATTCTTTCTTTTATCTCTTGCTATAAAGGGCAGAATGTTGCCAGAGTGTTGTCTTAGGTTGCCCAGCGAAGGCAAGCTGAAACATTGTCATCATCCGGTTACTGTGGATTTGAAACATTGAGCTCTGGCAACAATGTGTCTTTTACAAATATTTCATGTTATTCTCTGGGACTTTACCTGAAATCTAACTGTGAAAGAATGTTATTGTATGTCATTTGGGGCCGTTGTGTGCTTTCCAATTGTTGCCCAAGTGAACGAGCACATTTCATTCAGTGATGTTAACGACTTAATCAAAGGCTGAAAATACCCACATTGAGTCATAGAGAGACAATGGTTTCTGTTAGCCGGTAATAACAGTTTTTTTGCCTGGTAAATTTGATACATTTAAAACTGGACGGTCGAAATGACCTCTAATAGCGCTCATACAAAACAAAGCTATAATATAGACAATGACTAAACAGGACATTTGTGCCTACAGTACTTTTTTCCTCAAAAGGGCACGACTGAAACAGCAGCCGCACCTCTCACCGATGCCAAGAGCGCACACTCAGATGTAGTGGCCGTGATGATCACACTCCGCGGTTATGGGGGTTTAACTTTTGCAACAGCTTGCGATGTGCTTATCTATGAGTTCAGGGAGCTGTACCCCTGACTGGGCTACACTGGCTAACACCGCCTGTGTTCTGCCCATGTCAAGTGTGCCAGCAGAGAAGACTTCTCTCTGCAGAATCGCATTAAAATGGTGCTGTGAAGTCGTCTGGAGGAGGAGAGAGTCGGGGCTTATGTGCATTGCAAGCTGCAAAGACACATTGGACACGTTTGATTTCAAGTTGGCCGCTGAGGACTTCACCGCACCATTGACAAAAACAGAGAAAATAAAATGCTGCATCGGATGCCGTGTAGGCCCAGCCTTTTTTTTTAAAAGATGTTACAGGTTACAGATGTTTCATAATAGCCTACATTTTAGAGGCTATTGATTAGGGTTTTGCTCAATTGTTACCTTTTGTTTCGCTTAATTGTTACTGTTCAGTAAATAGTCAAGCTGTTCTGAGGTCGTGGTCATTCTTCTGTCAATCTAGGTGTATATTACATTTGCGTTTGGAAACATAGACTGTTATTGAAACGTGACCGTTAAGTTTAAAATTTGTCCGGTCAGATGAATTCTTTCCGGAGAAAACATCCTTGTGGAAACCATGTGAGGGACATGTGTTTAGTCAGTTCAGACCAGTTCTGGCCAGTCATGCTGGGTTACTAAATATATTATTAAATGTGAGGGAAAGTCCTCCTATACGGACAAGCCCAATCCCATGGTGCATTGCTGTCAGTTCCATTCCACCGCTTTCCAGAAAGATTATTTCATGGTAATATTTATTTTCTTTAGGTGCTTTGTGGGGCGACATCAAAGTGTGTTGTGGTGTGAGTGAAACTGTGTACACATCACAGAGAAATATTTCTGAGGCTTTCTGGGAGTTGTAGTTGAGGGGTTGAGAGAGAATAGAGAATCAAAGATGTTTGTTTGGGGTGGTCGTTGGTGTTTTTGTGCCCAGAGAAACTCCTGCTGTCCACTCAGTAGGGAGAGAAGCATTAGTGAGGCTTCAGCTTATTGTTGTCACAGTCAGAGAGTCATGACAGTGCATAGGCTACACACACACACACACACACACTCACACTCACACACACACACACACACACACACACACACACACACACACAGACACACACACACACACACACACACAGACACACACACACACACACACACACATACACACACACTCACAAACACACACACACACACACACACACACACGTACACAGAGAATGGAAATTGCACACCAAATGATCGTTGTTTCCTCCAAATAGAATCCGTCAGCTTATCTATGTGTTCCATTAGGGGCCCAGTGGAGGGGAGGCGAGTGTGTGTGTGGGTGTGTGGGTGTGTGCGTGTGTGCATGTGTGTGTGTGTTTGTGTGTGTTTTCTGTGTGTGTTTGTTTGCTGTCGCAGCTGCTCAGGCTGCCTGTGCGGTGATGTGTCTCCTCTGTTTCGCCGTCAGATTCTCTGGGCGCTTGTGTGCATTGCACACGTGTGTGTGTGTGTGTGTGTGTGTACGTGCTGTGCCTTCTCTATAACTCAGTCAGATACACCCAACGTTTGTTTGCAATTACCCGCCTAAGTGGTTTCCTCACACTCCTCAGCTGATGTTCTCACCATGTTCTCCCCCAGCTGAAAATAGAGAGGGGCAGAGTGAGAGGGGGCGGGGAGGGGTGGAGGGAAAGAGGGACAATTAGATAGAAATGGAAAAAGGTATGGAGAAGAGATGTAGAGAGGTAGGAGCAGAATATTCTAGAAATCTCTGCTGTCTGAGAGCTGGCATACCTGGGTTTGGAGAGGAAGATGGACAAAGGAGTAGACAGACAGACAGACCAAAATGTAGACAGACAGACAGACAGACAGACAGACAGACAGACAGACAGAACAAAACGTAGATAGACATACAGACAGACAGACAGACAGACTGAAATGTAGATAGACAGGCAGACAGACAGACAGACCGAAATGTAGATAGACAGACAGACAGACAGACAGACAGACAGACAGACAGTCCCAATGCCATTGTCCACTCTATGCCCTGAACCCTCACAGACTTAATTGACGTCACCCGGTAAGTGATTGAGTGCGAGAGGCTGCAAGTACTGGAGATGGTTCCAGTAGGAATGGAACAGTGCGTAGCGACATGTCACACTTATGGCTGTGGCTTCCCCTGGTAACTCTGCGTTTCACATCACAACGCATTGAACTGTTGGTAATTCCCTCAGGCATGTGGACTCACGGAAAGTGTGCATAAAATGTTTGGAAGAGAGCCCCTCGTGCACTTGACGATTTGACAGTGGGACAGGCCTAAGCTCACTAAGTGTGGCCATTGGGGTTGGTTTGGGTTGAGCCATAGACTGACTGAAAGAGAGTGGAAGACCCAGTGAAGATCAGGTTGAGGCTGTGTCCTGATGCGACTGATAAATAGTATTCTAGCAGTTCTAGTCATGCGACGGATAAATAGTATTCTAGCGGTTCTAGGCAGAAGTCAGTTTCTAGGTCACGTTAACTTCTCACACATCAGTGACATCACTGGTTTTTACTGCGTTTACCCCAAACGAATTTGATCGTTTATGAGCCCTTTCAGCAAATGCAGCACAACCGCAAAATAGATACAAATTTTGCCAGTGTTTGAAGTAGCCTAATTAATCCCATCAACACTTGGGTGTATTTGATTATTCACAGTTGATTTTAACCACACTGCTGTTTCAACATCTAATCAGCTTCATTAAACATGAAGGAGGCCCACTTCCGCAGTCTTTTCCGTTAGCCATCAGCCGTTATCCGTTAGCATGTGTGGGATCAAGGGCAGAAGTAACGGGCAGCTAGCAGGAGCAGAGCCCAGAACACAGCCTGTGTGTCTCAGGCTCATTACCACTCCAGAGACCTCTTCAAAGGTGGAAGGGAGTCAAAATAGGTGAATTAGTCAAAATTACTTTCTGGGGGGATAAAAGTAGGACGTGGAGTGAGAACTCTTTCGTTAATGAACCTCCGAGCACACAGGCTTTACCTCAGCTCAAGGCAGCCTCATTGATATTGTCAAGCAGCTTTCATTGAGGCCAGGGCTGAGGATTCAGTGGCATGCAATTAGGAGCAATGCACCGGGTGTCTATTGCGGGCGCCGGCTCTCGTGCCTTATATCTATCTCCATCTCCTTTCCCTCCTGTCCCTTTCATTTTCTCTCCTCTCCCTCTCTCAAAGTAATTCCCTGTCTCTCTCTACCTCCACTGCTTACCGGTCTCTTTCCCTCCCTCCCTCCCTCTCCCTCTGTCTCTCGACTGAGATGAGAAATGGCGGCGTATGACTGCACCCAGAGTGTTTAGCGCTTGGAAATGAGTCCCCAGAAAAGAGCGCATGGGAGATAATTCAGCTTTCACACTCCATTAGGCCGGAAAACGCGAGGGCCCTCAGTCACCTCAAAAACTCAGCCGCCCCTCTCCTCTCCCTCTCCTCTCCCTCGGAGTCGCAACACACTCTGGAACACACACCGTCCTGTGGCCCGTGTGTGTGTGTGTGTGTGTGTGTGTGTGTGTGTGTGTGGGGCACGGCAAGTTTTTCTTGTGAGTTATTCTGTGATGTTTCTCATCAGTTATGAAACAGAGGCAGCAGGTGATTAGCTCCAGGGCCGCTGGGGCCACAGGCTTTTCTCAAGATCATCATCATCATCATCAACATCGTTGCTCAGCCTCACTCTAAACTCAGGAATGCTGCTAGATCAAGTCTGGGGAGGGAGGGAATCAGGCACGCAGAAAACTATTTCTATACGGTTGCTCGGACTGCAAGAATCTCTCGCCCCACACCTCCAGAGACTGAAAGTGAAGTAAAGGAATTGAGAATCTTGCACAGACCAAATTTTTAACCCCAACGTGATTTCTCATGCATTTTCAGTTTTAGTCAAGCTCCGTTTTCATAACACTCGTTCTTCCCCTTTTGCTCTGGTGCATATAGAACCCAATATATCATGAAACCCGATTAGTCAGGAGTGCCTGAGCGCTCCCCTCCCCGCTACGTGTGTCTTTAGCAGTGGTCCCCTGGCGTAGCCTCATGGCCCTGAGTGCTCTTCAGGCTGAGAGCCGTTGCTTAGGAGTTCAGCCAGCAGTGCACAGGGACTCAAGCCTCCGCAGCAGTCCTTATCAGTTAAGGCCAACAAAAACATGTCTGTGTTTGCCTTTTTATGTGTTTAAACTTGAGAACTTTTACTAGCCTGCCTGGAAAATCAAATGGTTTGGAATTGATTGATTGGAAGTTGCATTTTGCTTAAGCAAACACAGCGATGTGAAATGAGGGGGTATTTATGACGCGCCGCCATAAAAAGCCAGCCCGACCAGCCAAGCGGCCTCTCTAAGCAGACGTCTTCGAGCACGTCCACACACACACACACACACACACCACACACACACACACACAAACGTCTTTGAGCACGTCCCAGCTGTCTCTCTCTTTCAGTGTGAGAAAGAAAAAATCACAGGGGCTTAACAGTTCAAAGAGACGCGTACATGCCTTTAGGTCAACTCAAATAGGCATCTCACCTGCGGGGGGGCGGGGGTTAGGGGGGGGACTCACACAGTTACGGCTGCAACCAATTTAACTCAGCGCTCTTTAAGGGGGTTGCCCTTACAGAGCGGCGGGGCAGTTAAAAGCAGCGGTGCTTTTCCTAACGAGAGGTTTCTCAAGAAGGACCTTTATTTAGAAACGTCAGATTGATGTCTGTCACACGTGAAGGGACCGTGGAGAGAGAGAGAGAGAAAGAGGGGAAGAGAGAGGGGAAGAGAGAGAGAGAGGGAGGGAACGACGGAAGGCAGTCTGCCAGGGAGCAGTGGCTTTCACTGGAAATACCAAGGAGTAGATTCATGTGAGGAAATCCGCTTTTGCAATCCTGTGTTTATGCAAATGTCAACAAAAAACAAATGTCTTGGAAGCTGTTCACACAGTCAGGGCTGTCCCGCTGCCTGTGGTGTGGCTCTGGTGGAAGTGTTTGTCAAAGCAATCGCAGAGGACGCCAATGGTTCACCTCAGCTGTGGACTTATGTGCAGGGCTGTTTGCTTTTCCAGGAGATGTTTGTGTGTGTGTGCATTGTGCATGTTTGTCTGTTTGTCTGTCTGTCTATCTATCTATGTGTGTGTGTGTGTGTGTGTGTGTGATTGAGGTCGTGCATGTGTTTTTGTGGCTGTCGTCAGCGCTGGCCTTTGCTCTCCTCCTGTTGCGTGTGAAAACCTATGTGCTGGGAAGAACTTTGACCCCCTTAAGGAAGATGTGTGCACAGTGGGTGGGGATGTGGCCTGCTTCCTGATGGAAATCTTCAGGAAAAAGGGAAGGGTGTGTGTGTGTGTGTGTGTGTGTGTGTGTGTGTGTGTGTGTGTGTGTGTGTGTGTGTGTGACCTTGTCATTCCAAGTGTGGACTTCCGGCAGAAATGCCCGCTGTGGGATGTCAACACCAGGCCGGCTGTGAGGGTCTTGAGGAAACTTAGCAGGGCAGTGTCAGATTTCTCACAGAGATGTACAGGCAGAGGGAGCTCGCGTCAGTGATTAACATCAACTGTGGTTGAGTGCAGTTTATGAACCGTAGGCAGCTGAAGTATGTGTGTGTGTGCTTGTGTGAGTTGCGGTGTGTATGTCACAGTGTGTGAGTAAGTGCTTTTTTCGATGGCAGTATGAAAGGATATAGGGATACTGCGAGAGTAAGTGTGTGTCTGTGTGTTTGTTGGCCCGCACGTGCCTTAGTGTGTTTCAGTGTTTGCATGTATGTGTGTGTTTGCGTGTATGTCTTTGTGTGTGTTTGCCAACTGCAGTAGCAGTGTGAGTGTGTGTGTTTGTGTGTGTGTGTGTGTGTGTGTGTGTGAGAGGTCTAGGAGGTGAAAAGCTGTGCCACGTCCCGGCACACAGTGCAGCCTCTCTATTTTAAGCCTGTGTGTGTGTGTGTGTGTGTGTGTGTGTGTGTGCTCCTCTGGGGACCGCGCTCCTAATGCGCTAAGTGCTCCATTTAGCCGCGCGCCGTAGAAGCGTAGCATAGAAGCAGCGTTTTAATGGAGGGTAGTTAGCCTCCAGCCACCCCGCATGCTAACGCACAGCACCAAGATAAGTCCCATCAGGTCTCCGCTAGAAGCTCTCCAAGTGAATCCACCAGGAGTGCGTGGATGGGGAGATTTCAGCGAGGGGAGTTAAAGTGGGTAGGGGGGTGGGGGGTGGGGATCCCGGCATGGAGATGGTGTGTCATGCTGCCACCGTGGTGCCCAGGTCAGAGGGCATGACCTCTGGGCCCCTGAGGGCCCGACAGACAGACTTTTGTAGTCAGGAAAGCAACCGCACCCGCCTCCAGCCCATCGCTGGCTGTTCTCACCCGGCATTCCTCCTCCAATGCAGGGGGTCAGGTTTCTGTGTGTGTGTGTGTGTGTGTGTGTGTGTGTGTGTGTGCAGTGTTTCCTTCAGGATAGCAGGGGGTCTCAGTAGCCCTTTTTTTTTGTGAGAAACATGTTGGCATTCTAGAAGGATACCACCCCCCCACCCCCTCGACAGCCAGCAGCAGTCTAATTCAGGGAAGGCTTAATCGAGCAAAAACACACACACGGCGCTCAGGCACACAAACACACACACACACACACACACACACACACACACACACACACACACCCTCACCGCCCGCCTTATCCGGAGAGGAAGGAAGGGCGACGCAAACAACAAAAGGGACAGAAAAGCCCCAGACCCCTCTCTCTCTCCCCTGCACACAGACACCATTTGAGCGCAGCAAACCCTTCGCTTCAGGACCGAGCTGAGAGCAGACCAGGCACCTACTGCTGGGGGGGGATTTTTTTGTGTGTCCACAGTGAATTATCCCACCGAGGCAAAATGGGCCAAGTGTTTGAGAGCGGAGATTAGGAGGCCTCGCTTTAGCCTGAGGGTTGAGAGAGAGAGAGAGAGAGAGAGAGAGACGGATAGATAGATAGAGGAAGAGAGAAGAACTGCATCAGTAGAGAGGGCTGGAGTTACCTCAGTATGCGCTTATGAAAGGTGAGTCTGTTATTGCTATTTATCTGTGTGTGTGTGTGTGTGTGTGTGTGTGTGTGTGTGTGTGTGTGTGTGTGTGTGTGTGTGTGTTACGAGGGGAGGTGAGAGGTATGCGGCAGGCAGGGCAGAGGAGGGTGTATACATGTCTGTGTGTTTGTGTGTGTTAAGGGACTGTGGGCTGGTAGGAACAAGTTTTTTTCCCCCTCCCCTCCACATTCCGAGCGATATGGCAGAAGCTGCGAGCACGTCACTCCGTGCCAGGAGAGACTAGCGCCACAGCGCCACAGCGCTAGGGAAAAGAGGGAACCATATGCCGCCTGTGTTTTTTTTTCACCACCACTTTTTTCTTTTTTTTCCCCTTCCTCTGTTTATTCAGTATGAGCATTTGTCTGGCTTTTGTTTAATAACTGGTTTTATCGCCAAAATTAAGCTAAGTGAGGGTTTTAGACAATCCTGTCGACCCAGAAGCAGTGAATTGTTCATGTTTTCTCAGTGAATAATCAGTTCCCACACTGTCATGGTGTCATTTGTAGTTGGCTTGGCTTGCATTTAACAACTGTATTTTTTTTAAAAGTAGGACTTGAATGACTACATTTCAGTGCAGTGGTGCTATTGCAGTCTGTTGCTTTTTCTTTCGCTGGCAGTGTTGCCAATTCCATTTTCCCACAGTCTGGCAGTAAACACATGGCTCATGGTTGCCATTCTGGTCCAGTGTCACCCGAAAGCTATTCAGTTGGCTGCGACTGCCATTAGCATTTGCTAAGGGCCAGTGCATCTGTCGGGCGGGCAGAGCCGGCTCTCCCTGGTGTTAATGCCATCGTGCTGAGTTAATGAAGTGAAACCGAGCGAGGCGGTCGGATTGTGGCAGGTCGGGGGGGGGGGTATATCCAGCCTACACAAGCAAACACACAGATGTTATTATTTCCATCTTCCTCATCATCGTCATCCTCTTTCACATATTTTGATCCGTGTTGATCATTCCAAAGGAACAGTGTCACAGGGGACAGAAAAGCCACAATTGATCTCACTTGAGAATTTCTCAAGGTTGTGTACCCTTTTATTGATTCATTTTCCAGCCTTTTGCACCACTCTTCACTGGAGAGCCGCCCCCTGCCTCTGGACAAACACAACCCAGCCGGTCAGGAAGGAAGGAAGGGCTGGGGGAGATGATTTTTCTGCACTTAGATCCACTGCACTCCAGTAGGGACTGCTTGAAGGTCGGGGGCTTGGTAGTCATTGATCAGGCAGAGTGGAGTAGGATGGGGTTGTGGTGCAGAGTAGGGGGCATAGGGGAGCTCCTGAAGGAATGCTGGTGACTGGACGGCTATAGTTAGGTAGGTAGGCAGGGGCCCTCCTCGGAAAGGCTTTTAACATAATTATAATCCCGCGGAAGCGTGACAGTGACTTACTACCTGCATCCGGGCAGATAGGGGTCGGCCCTTTTGCCGCTCAGCATTTCATCACAGAAGCGACTCCTCCATCAGCATATCATGCGTGTTCCATAGCGCTCCATAATGCAGATGAGTTGCTTTTTTTTATTATTTATTTATTTCTTTTACAACCTTTTATCTGCACACACGACCCGAAGCAAACGGCTGCAGCTCCAAACCTGACATGCTGGAGCTGTAATCTCCGTGAGAGGCTGGCCCTTGTGTACTCGACTCCTTTAGGCCTGGGGGGAAAAAAAAACCGAAAATGAACGACCTACCAGAGTGTTCAGTGTTTTTATATAAAACAGATTTTTTTTTTGTGTGTTCTTTTTCGACGCGGTGCAGTCACAAAACTAAACAGATTTTTCCCATTAAACGGCTGCCTGCTTGCCAGTGGAGAAGGAGTGCGGGGGGGGGGGGGGGAGTCGGAGAGAAGGGTGAGGAATGTAGCGGCTTTCATAAAAACCACCAGCGACACTCTACCACAGACAGACAGACAGCTGCCCACGGGGTAGTTGAATGGCATTAATACTGAACAAAGTCACCCCCGTCATGGCCCTAACACACAGCTGGATGTGTCCCATTAGTCAGTGAAGGGAATGAAAACTTTCTCTCTTAGCATCGTTGAAGGTGAGGAAAATGACTCTGCAGCGGACTCTGCAGCCGACTCTGTGTTTTGGGGCTCCTGAGAGGGCCATTGCTGTAATTGTGTGATTTATTTAGTTTGGTTCTGAAGTAAGGCCGAGGTTTGAAAGGGGGGCTGTTTGAGTCAATGGGCTGCTTGTGTGGATGGACAGATCTGCGTGGAGGTACGCCCTTGTGATGTGTCGTGCCTGGTCTCACCCAGGGCTGGCCTTCGCCTTTCGGGGGCCTTAGGTGATATCGGGGCGGGGGGGGGGGGTGAATGCTATCAAGATAAATAGAAACATATAATAATATAATACTGTTAATAATAAATATCCTGGTTAGGTCAAGTATTTATACTTTAAGAGAGACCAATTTATTCCAAACATAAATCACTCAGGACTCGCAGGTGTAATCTATCGAAGACATCACTGACCAAAGCCTTCTCGGTTTGTACTGCAGGCCTACAGAACCACACTCTGAGTTTGTTGATCTAATGTGACGTAATGCTAGTGACCTTCCTGTTCCTGCGATGAGTAGGGTCATTATTCACTTCGTTGACAAAAAAACACGTTTGGCTGCTGTTGATCAATAAGCGATTTAAAGGATTTAACTTATGTAATTTCATTGCTTTGATAATACGCTTTTTTGATTGTAGTCTGTTACTTCAAAAATAAGGCAAGTTATGCAAGAAGCTACTTCAGAACAACCTAGCTAGTTATACTTAAACCATGAGTGTCCTTGATGTAAAATGTAAATGTCAACAAATATGTGGCAGTTTGTGTGTGTATGTGTGCATATGTCCTCAGTGACTACTCATGGTGTGATATAATGTGTGTGTGTGTGTGTCTGTGTGTGTGAGTGTGTGTGTGTGTGTGTGTGTGTGTCTGTGTCTGTGTGTGTGCGTGCGTGCGTGTGTGCGTGCGTGTGTGTGTGTGTGTTTGTGTGTGTGTGTGTGTGTGTGTGTGTGTGTGTGTGTGTGTGTGTGTGTGTGTGTGCGTGCGTGCGTGTCCCTCTTCCTCTCATCTCTGCTATATACCCACAGGCTTTTTCAGCAAGGGAGTGGGAACTAAAAGGAGCCTCTAAAAAGAGCAGTCTCTTGCTGAGATCAATTCAAATGTATTTATAGAGAGGAGGGGACTGAAGGAGGGAGAGAGAGAGAGAGAGAGAGGGGGAGAGAGAGAGTGGGAGGGAGAGAGAGAGAGAGAGAGAGAGAGAGAATCACAACCAGATTGGCCGTCGTCCAAGAGCGCTTGGTGCCAGTCCTTGTAAAAGCCGGCAGTGAATGATGACAAGGAATCCCCCCTCCTCCTACTAAGAGAGTATAGAGGATGTGTGTGTGTGTATATATATGTGTGTGTATGTATATATGTGTGTGTGTGTGTATATGTATATGTGGGTGTGCGTGTGTGTGTGTGTGCGTGCGTGCGTGTGTACGTGTGTGTGTGTGTGCGTGTGTGCGTGCGTGCGTGTGTGCGTGCGTCCGTGCGTGCGTGCGTGCGTGCGTGCGTGCGTGCGTGCGTGTGTGTGTGTGTGTGTGTGCACGTGCATGTTTCTGTGTGTATATGTGACAAAACAAAGACTGAACGGGAGTGGAAAGACACCTTGAAAGGAGCCGTTCATCAACAGGGGATCATCCTTCCTCTCACCTCCAAGAATGCTGGGAGGCTTCCTCAGGCTCCAGAAACTCACAGTAATATCCCATTATGTCCCTGTGACAAACCTGACTGTTGTTTAATGATACAAGGCACCTTGGCTCTGCTCCAGAATTTGGCATCCTCCTCCTCGTCCTCCTGAACCGGCGATCGGTCATGAAGCATCTGTCTGTGCCCTGACAGAGACACACCCCTCTAGATCATCAGATACCGGTGGCTGTTTTGGCTTATCACTGTCAAGGTGTCGGCCATCGACATTAAATTGTGAGACCGGGGGGGTGCAAGACACAATCCCCCCAGCTTGTTTACCGATGACTCATTTTGGCCTCAATAATGACGGCAATCTGTCTGCCACATCGGTAAGTGCTGTCCGATTGGGAGTGGGGGGGGGGGGGCGCGTGCGGGATGGGAGATGTATTTCAGCCGTAATGCCTAGCCACGCTTGCGCACGGGGAGACAACGGGAGACAGTGATGGAAGGGCTGGGAAATTGCCCCCTTGACTGAAAACCCCTTGGATCCCCCCCCCGGAGTGTCTGAGCATCTGTAAACATACACCCCCCCGCCTCTGCTTCTGTTACCCCCCCCATTCGGTCCCCCAGAATAGGTAATAGAAGTGCATTATGGGAGGGTAATATCATTTCTCTTGCCAGATAAGTGACCTGTTAGTCCTGGGAGACACGGCGGTGCTCACACAGCTTATTTGCTCCTTGCTGAGCGAGGCAGAGTTGGGGGTGGGGGGGTGGGGGGAGAGGGAGGCAGGGGGAGGGGGGTAGGATTCTTGGGATCAGAGTAAATAGCTCTCATAGCGAAAAACACACGTATACACACACACACACACACACACATTTGGGTGGTACCTGATCACGGCAGTCAATCAGAGTGCTTTCTCCAACGAGGAAACAAATCAGCTAATTGCTTGTGCCTCTAATGAACCCGATTCGTCATTGATCCTCATGTACGCTCCGTGCTGCAAAGCATCTGTTTTCTGCAGAGACAAACCGGTGAATCTGAACGGAACAGAACAGAACAGGAGGCAGCCCGGACCCCTGCGTATGTTTCGCTAAAGTTAAAGATGAGAGTTTGTTGATGTAGGACGTCTCCGTCGGGATGTCTGCTGGCTGAAGTTCTCAGCATTGATTCGCCTTCGTCAGCTGGGCCTAACGGTCGACAGTGTTACTCAGTACAGCATCCAGACACGCCTGACCCGCCACGCGGTCATCATTACCTAGTTTGTTTCCCAGGTCGGTGGCTATCGACGATTGCCATAGGTTACAACAAACGACCCAAGGCCCGCCCTCCATCTCCATCAACCTTCCAGACGGTCTTTAATGAGGTCACAGAGCGTGCGCTCTGATTGGGATCACTAATTGCCTCTCTCTCTCGGAGAGTCGATTCATTTGCAACCATACCTGGCCTCTACACTGCTTCCTTTCAATCACCTCTCTCCTCTTCTCTCCTCCTTTTCCACCTCTCTCCTCTCCTCTCCTCTCCTCTCCTCCTTTTCCACCTCTCTCCTCTCCTTTCTCCCCCCTTCATTTTCTCTTTGTTCTGTCTCCTTTTCTCAGTCTTCTCTCTCTCTCTCTCCCACTCCCATTCTTGTCCTTCCATCTTCCTCTATCCTCTCTTCTCCCTCCATCTTCTTCTGGGGTGAACACTTGAAATAGGAGCGTTTCTGAAAGTTTCTCCAACACCAGCCTTTCCCTTTGCTTGTGTTGCATTATTCACACCCTCTGCTGTGGTCTAGATATGTGTCCCTCTGCCACAGACTATCTAACAGCCCTCACATCCCTCTGCCTCAGACCCCATGGCCTCTATCTTACAGCCCTCACATCCCTCTGCCTCAGACCCCACAGCCTCTATCTTACAGCCCTCACATCCCTCTGCCTCAGACCCCACAGCCTCTATCTTACAGCCCTCACATCCCTCTGCCTCAGACCCCATGGCCTCTATCTAACAGCCCTCACCCCCCCCCCTCTAAGCCAGTCCGTACAGTCTCCCCTCACCCTGGGTCAGCATATGACTGGCAGCAGCACACTTTCCATTTTCCTCTGTTTCGCTCTCTCTCTCTTCTCTTCTCTCTCTCTATCTCCCTCTCCCTCCCTATCTTTCTCTCTCTTCTCTTTCTCCCTCTCTCTCTCTCTCTCTCTCTCTCTCTCTCTCTCTCCCTCGCTCCCCTGCTCGTATTCACTTGAGCAGAATCACAATTAAATGCCCCCTCTGCCGGGGGGCAACGGGGGCACATGGCAGAGGGATGCGTCTCCAGCAGGCAATTAATTCCTGCCACGGCCCCCCCAAAGAAGCAGTTTCTTCTTGTTATTGGATTTCCATTTAATAAATGACTCGCATTACTCATAGTCCTTCTGGAGGCTCCTGACTTAAGTGCATGTGTGTGTGTGTGTGTGTGTGTGTGTGTGTGTGTGTGTGTGTGTGTGTGTGTGTGTGTGTGTGTGTGTGTGTGTGTGTGTGTGTGTGTGTGTGTGTGTGTGTGTTGGATTGTGTTTGTGTGTGTGTGCGTGTGTGTGAGGTTGGTGTTTTTGGTGGAAACAGCAGAGGCGTGTAGCTTAGCGACACTTAGCTGTCACGTGCCTCCACTTGGTCATGACTATCACACACAGAGCTATATCCCACCTCCACCAGTGTGTGTGTGTTTATGTGTGTGTGTGTGTGTGTGTGTGTGTGTGTGTGTGCGTGTTTATGAGAGTAGAGGACTTGTTTTATCATTGTTTATCCCAACATTCTTTGGACGCTTTGGCTCGGAGGGAAGACGGGAGAGGGGAGAGAGAGGGGGTTAACGGTCAGTCCCTGCTGCCATCTTAATGATGTTGTTCTTGTGAGGAAGACACGCAGCGGGTCTTTGTTCTCTGAAGAGGGATAATCACCAGGTCTCCCAGCGGAACGTCCTCGAGGGCCAGAGCAACTGCATTCCTTTACAGGACAAATAACATCTAGGAATCCAGACTTTTTATCAGCAGAACTTTTCTGGTCGCAAGAACACCTTAGTTTCTCCTCACTGAATTGCATACGAGCCTGTGTAGAGCTTCTACATAGAGCTGTTAGTACTATAGTACATAGTGCTGTTAGTACTATACTACATATAACTGTTAGTGTTTACTACATAGAGCTGTTAGTACTATAGTACACAGAGCTGTTAATACTATACTACATAAAGCTACTACATAGAGCTGTTATTAGTATAGTACATAAAGCTACTACATAGAGCTGTTAGTACTATAGTACATAAAGCTACTACATAGAGCTGTTAGTACTATAGTACATGAAGCTACTACATAGAGCTGTTATTACTTTAGTACATGAAGCTACTACATAGTGCTACTCTGATGGGTTCTTGTTTCAGCAAAGAGAGGATTACATCATCTGAGGTGTGGAACCTTCACATTTGGCCTTTTGTGGTAATCTACTCTCTCTTATCACCCAGTCTTCACCCACACAGTCTCCAGTGGGACTACCCTCAGGAACCTGTTTTCTTCTCAGGGTAGTAGCCTCTGACGTGTTGAGTGCATTTAAAGGGTGTAGGCACAGGCAAGGGTTCTTTCCCAAGGTTTGTCTCTGTCTGTGGACAAGAGCTCGGCTGGCTGACACCTCCTGTCAGATCTGCCAGACAGCTGGTCGTGCTTGTTGTGTCCTCCAACACCATCCACCCCGACTCCCCCCTCACCGCTGCTGCCCACCCAGGCGAGGTGAGGCGAGGCGTGGCGTCTGCGTGCCTAACATAGCCAGACGCCACTCGGGGGCCCCTCAGTCAAAGGGCCCCATGCTGTGTGTTTGCATTATGGAGGCTGTTACGACCCGGCTCGTGAGCCACAACAGAAATTGGAGACAGACCACAGAGTATACAAAAATAGGGCTTTATTTCAATAAAACAAAAATAGGGGATACAATAGTAAATGCAAAGCACAAACAAAAAGCATGGTGAGAATGCGAGACCCCTTCTGAGGGCATTATGGAGGCCATCTGCGTTTCTCTGTAACTGGATGGGTGCTACTTTATATCCACTGCAGTATTGCGCCTGAATGTCATCATTAAATTCTGACCTGCTGATAATTGCCTTTAACTGTTAGTTATTGCTGGACTTGCTGGACTGATTCATGCACTGGTGTGTGGATTGCTAGAGACAGCTGCATGCTTCCGTGACTTTGGTGATTTACCTACATTCATTATTATCTGGACTGGAGGATTCTTTTTTCTAAGATTGTCAGCAGCGCTGCTGTGCGTGTCTGCGTGTTTTGCGTACCAGTATGTGTGTGTGTGTGTGTGTGTGTGTGTTTTGCGTACCTGTATGTCAGCAGTTCTGCTGTGTGTGCATCCATGTGTTCGGCCCTCTGTGTGTTAGGCTCTGCTGATTAAAGTGAATAACCATGTATATGTTGGGGGAGAGTATGCTGCCAGTGCAAGTGTGTTGGTGGGTTTGATTGTGTGTGTGAGTGTGTGAGTGAGTGTGTGTGTGTGTGTGTGTGTGTGTGTGTGTGCACGCAGCCATCCATGTACTTGTATAATAGAAGTGCTAATGTGAATGCCTTTGTCCACAGGTCTTTATGTATACAGGTTGTGCTGATAATGTGTGTGTGTGTATGTGTGTGTGTGTA